>NC_081410.1:418809010-418966510 GCF_030272615.1 Cryptomeria japonica
GTTTGTGATGAAGAGGTGGAATGTTACCTTAATCACATCAACATCGGAGGTGAAGAATGTACAGTTCATCGGTATGTTGTGAGGTTGTAGATCAGCAAGACTCCCACCAGATGAAGATACAGTCACCATGTGAAGAGATGACTGATAGTGAATGTGCCCACACCAGATCATATGTGCCTGTTTGAAGATGTATTGCACAAACAGGGAAGTCACATGAGTTTATTGTAGGATGTAGATGACAAGGTGTCACTCCACCGGTATGTGGAGCTTATCTCCTATCATGCACAATTTGCATCATAGTTATGTGAGATAAGGAAGAAGAAGTAAAGGCATGTTGGGATGTCATTGCAGATGAGGAGTGATGGTTTTTTCATCTTTGACAAACTAGTAGAGATGTTGTTTGGTCTGATGATGAAGAAGGAAAAGTGGAGCAGCTGGAAATAGAGCATGAAACCGGCATGCAGATGCCTTAGATGGTGTCTAGTGAAGATTGATGACATGGTATTATCAAGAGCATTTATCGGTTGAGTGTTCCACCATAAGAGAAGAAGAGTGCAAGGTTGATGACATGGTGTCATCAGGAAGGCTACTGATATACATGAGAACCGGTAAGGAAGCAAAGAGGCTAAGAGTTGTGACTCCCATCTGATGGAGATGAACATGCTATGGATAGACATGTCTAGTAAACCGGTTGAGTGTTTGGTCGGTGATCCCTGAACCAACACACCAATCCAAGTTGGCAGCCAGTCAAGATGTATGTCATGTGGAGTCAAGAAGGTAGACTTGCATGCATTGGTAGATGGAGTGTGCACCAACGAGGTAGTTGCAGAGTTGGTCGACATTAATGGAAGATCTCGTAAATCATGGGATGTGTTGCAGAGGTTTGTGGCTTGAGGTCTAGAGGACAACTAAGAACCAGCTCATAATGATTAAGGAAATCAAGGCAGATGAAGGAAACCGCAAGACAAATCTTGGTGTTTGACCAAGAGATCAACCAATAGGGTAAAAAGTAGATTGCTAAAGATAGAAGGCATGATCAAGAAGGCACGAAAATGGTGGTGATGATCAAATAACTATTTGGGTGATTAGATCAGATAAGATCTTATTGGATTTGGTTTCCCTTGAGGTTGATGAGGAAACCCTAACCGCCCATGTTTTTGAATTGGATTTTGGCGGGAAAACTAGGTTATAAATAAGGAAGCCAAAATCATTGAAGGTTGTTGTTGAAGAAAGGAAGATAAGACTCATGCAAAGTGATTGAGTGATGCATGTGAGATCAGATCAATAAAGTTCTCATCAAGAAGATAGAGAAGATACTAAGTGTGAGGAAGAACCAGGTTGAAGAGTTCAACTGGTAGAAGTGCAGAACCGGTAGTGTTTATACCGACAAAGAAGAAGAAAAGGTAACTGCAGAGAAGGTAAGCATAGAACCGGCTGAGTGTAGTACTGATGGAGAGAAGTAGAGCATCTAAAGGAAGTGAGAACCAGAAGGAGAGTAGAGGTGAACCGGTAGAGTTTACCGGCAATACAGCAGTAGATAAGAGCAACAAAAGAGTGAGTCGGTGTAGTAGAGAAGGTATCTCATCGGCAAAGTGAGGTATATGAAATGGTTACAAGATTCACTTTAAAACAGTATTATTAATTTTGTATTTGAAGATATCATTGAGATCACTAAGTTGTAGCTTGGTGCAAGAGTTGGTGCTCCTTGGGTTGGTTCCCTAAATCAGGGGATGTAGTTCCTTGGTTTGGTTCCCTAAACATATTGTAACAAATTTCATTATGAGGCTGGATTGGAGTAGTAGACTCCAGTAGCATTACTCATCGAGGTTTTTCCCATCTTAGGTTTTCCTCATACATACTGGCATTATGTGATGTTCCTTTGTGTGAATGCATTTGTGTTTTGTCTCCTCACAAACCGATAATTCTGCATTCAACTAGATCTGTTAATCAATATACTTTCATAGGGATAGTTGAAGGGAAAAGAGTTAAGAACCATTGATTCACCCCTCCTCTCAGTGGTGCATTGTGTCTAACAGGTTCTCCACTTTTTTGCTTTGTATTGCATAGATCCAACATTGTCGCTTTGTGTTCAATATTGTAGGAATATTGTGTGATGAACTTTTTCACCAATTCTTTGAAGGATCTAATGTCGAGAGAGAGTTTGGAGAACCACTCCATGGCTTGTCCTCTTAGACTCCTCAAGAATAGTCTCATCATTTATGCCTCATTGTGTGTGAATTCCAAGCTCATAGTACAAAATTCCCTTATGTGATCTTGTGGATCAGAGTCACCCATGTATTTGTCATATTTGGGTATTTCACAATTTGGATGGAATGGAATCATATTGAGACTCCTATCAAAAGGGTAAGGGCACATGTCCTCCAATGAGTACCTCCTAGTGCTTGTTCCTCACTACATATCTTGGATCATTTTTGTAACACTTGTATTTGTTGAGTGAGAGTAGTAAGTGGGTTATTCGTATTGTGGTTATCATAGTTGTGTCTTCTCATTTCTTCCCTTGTTTCATTGTGTGTCTGTCGTAGCTAATCCATATCAAAATTTGTAGGAAGTTTAATACATTTACTTGCTAACATCAGAAATTATTTCTCCTTGTCTATTTCTATAAGCCTTTCAATGAGTCTTTGAAAATTGGGATTTTGTTGAGCCTCTTCAATTAGCTCCTCTATTATCTCTTGTTTGCTAGTATCTCGATACCTAGAAAAGGGTTTTTCTTCTATGTCTTCCATATTTGGTTGTGGTTCCTTTTCCTTCCCTGTATGTTTTTATGCTCAAGTTAAAATGGGCATGTGGATAATACTTTTTCAACTCAATGTGTGATTAGTTGCTGAGGCAAATAAGACAAGTTTATTCGGCCACTTCTATTGAGATGTTAGGATAATCCTGATCTTTGTTCCAATGCATGTGTTCTCAAAGGTTCCTCTTCAAACTTGTTTCCACAACTGCATAGATAATTGTGATAGCGATGTAGGAATATGTGATATTTTAATAAGAGTTTTTTATTAATGTAGAAAAATATTCTTCTCTTCAAGATTTGTTTTTGACTAAGCTTCTAGCTCTTCAAGTTCTTCTTTTGACTAAGATTCTTCCTCTTCAAGTGATGAGGGATGGTCATACAAGCAACACAAATTTTGTGTGAAAGAATCAAGATTTAGTCTTGTTTTGGTGGACAAAGCCCAAATAGGGGGTGAGATATGACCCTTAGTAGATGTGAATATAAATCCCAAGTCTAGATTTAGATAAGGAATGATATATCCTGATAGAGAACCTTGTTGGGATGGATAATCTGATGTGATAAAAGACTAATCAATGATTGTATGATGGAAAATTATTTCACTTGCTAAATCAATGTTTTCTAGCTCAGTTTTATCTACTATGAGAGTTGGAACCGAATCTAGGCGAAAATGGGTATCCAAAAATGTTTTTGAAATTTTCAAGAAGTGACCGGAAATGCCTATTATCTCATATGCGCTAGTTCATATGTGTGATTGTGTGAATAAAATGCATTAAACTATTTGTTATATGTGTTATTGTGTGTGTTAAATGTGTTATTCTAGACCTCAAATGCACAACTCTGTGTTTTATATGCACTAAAATGATAAGCATAGTGACAAAAGTCAAATGTGATAAATTGTGACTCATATGTGCTATTCTAAAGGTCAAATGCATTGTTCTAAATGTTAAATGTGCGACTCTATTGGTTATATGTGCTACTATAGACTTCTTATGTGCAAAACTACTTAGACTGACTATTTTTTACTTTGTAATGAAATCTACAGATTTGAATGTCATATTTTTTGCAATGATTGGATGTCTCTGATAATATGATCATAAAAAAATAGTAGACACTCATTCAAGCACTTGTTTTCCCTAGTCTTCTAGACATAAAGTGAAGTAGTCACCGGTGAGGAGGAACCTCAAAGAGATCAATCCAGACCGGTCAGCAAGAGTAAACACAATGGAAACACAAAGATATTATGGAGGTAATGCAAAAAAGATTATTTTATTCCATGAAAATTGATTACATCCAACTGGTAACAACTAGGCTACAACATTCCCTTCAAGCAATCACCGGTGAGGAGGGACCTCAAAGAGATCAATCCTGACCGGTCAGCAAGAGTAAACACAATGAAAACACAAAGATATGATGGAGGCAATGTAGAACAAATTATTTTATTGCATAAAAATTGATTACATCGAACCCGTAACAACTAGGTTATAGCATACCGACTCACAGGCTTGGTAGAACATACAGAATAGGTCACAACTGGGACCTTGAATCGTGAGATCTATCTTCTACACATAGCCTAGCTACTTGATTCTTTAATTGACATTCTAATGTTCAATTTTATATATATATGTCGATCGAAAGGATCTAGTCATTCCAAAAGGGATCAAAACACGAAGAACAAGACCTAACGTGTAAAATAAACAAGGTTGGCCTCCACCAAGATATTCCTCTGAAAAATCGAAAGGATGAAACATAGATCATGGGAAAAGGTCAGCCACATGCCAAGGAACATTGGAATCAATGCCCAAGGCTTCGCAAGATTTGGAAGGGGTTCCGGTGGATCACCAAAATAGGTCCAGGCAATCAGTAACAAGAACTGCCGACTGGTAGAAAGAAACTATCAAGGAAACTGATAGTGATATATTGTTGGAAAATGATCCAAATGTGATATGGTCTAGAAGCAAGAAAGATGATTGAGTCTTCAAGTAGAATCCAACTCCATAGGATCTGGTGAGCCAAAACTGGGACACACAGAAAGGAAAATTAACTCCAAACAGAAAGCAAAATAGAAAGGAAAATGTTTTTGGTCAATGCAAGATTGCTATGAACCGGGGATTCTCTTGCATCATAAACTGTATGTTCTATGCTTTAAAGAAAGCCCAAGTTTTCACAGGTATAACACATAGCAGATAAAATCAATCAATCTACCTAAGGAGATTGGCTTCACATACTATTTATGTTGGCATTATAACAGACAAGGCGAGATTGTTGGCATTTCAATAAGGATATTGAGAAGGTTGTTGATGATTATGGATATAACTGATCAAGGATGTTTACTGTCTTAATATTATTATTTTGTCATTGATGTCAAGAAATTGATTTTCTAATTCAATATGATGTTGCCATATCTTAAGAAGTATGATTTGATGAGTATAAAGATGTCGGTAAAAGACACAGACATAATGTGATGAATAAGGGGAGGAATAAGTTATTCAATGGGCAACTATTACCGAGTTAGACAATGATGAGATCATGATGTTTAGATTGTTTTGATATCCTACGTATGTTGTTAATTGTAAGGTTAATACTATACTATGTTACCGAGCAAAGAACCTAGTAGGTAAACCCTAAGGTTATCGCTATCGGTTAATGAAGGCGGTATGTCTACCGAGTGAAGTTTAGTATTTACCGAATTGCAACCGAGTAGTAACAGAATGCATTGAATGAATAAAAGTATTATTTAATGAAGGAAGTTGATGAGCTGACTATGATTAAATGATTGGTATGTCGTGAATGAAGTTTGTTAAAGAATCTATGGCAAAAGAAAATGGGCAGGAAGATCTATAGCTTAGATTGAACCGCAATACCCTAGCACAAGTTCCAAGAAATGTATGCAAGTTCCAAGGTGGGGTAAAACTTTTTCAAATCGAAGGATACATTGAACCTGGTCAAGTTTGAAGATCTAATGGCTATGATTGATCATGGGAAATGTGATCAAGGAGATTAAGCAGTTGGCGAATTGTTTATAAATAAGGAACTATTGATAAGCAATGTATGCGGGCAAGTGTATGCACAGGGATGCTGCATAGTGATTACCAAGCACTGAAGCTTGAAGACTTGTTTGAATAACAGAGTATAGAGCCCAGTAGAAGGACAAGATTAGTTCTATGTCTATATTGTATTGAGCAAATAAGAATCTACTTTAGCATTTTAGATGTGAAGTTGTAGATAGATTTTTATTATTGTTATTTTGTAAAGTGATAGAAAATCTCTTAACTGAGTGGACTTAATAGTCTTATTTGTAAAACCCTCTAGCAAGGTGACATTTTGATTGAGTGTTTGAAATCCTTTAACAAGGTCACTTCTAACAAGGTGAAGATCCTAACAGATCTGAGGGAAATCCCTTAACCGGGTCACATCTAGCAATGTGTTTGTAATCTTTAATAGGATTTGCTTTTAACTGAGCATACTCTAGAAGAGTATATTTCTTAGTGGGTCCGTAATCCCACAGTGGTTTTTCCCTATTTGGGTTTCCACGTTAAATCTGGTGTTATGAGTTTTATGATGTTTATATGCTTTTGAGTTTGCATGTTTAGCAGTTTTGGTTATATTACTAAAGTATATGTTACCGAGGTTGAATATATTGTTTTTATGTAAGATTAAGGTTGTATGATTCACCCCCTCCCCTCTCATCTTATTAGCTTGGCATCTGAACTTAACATTAAGTATCAGAACTATAAATTGGTATCAGAGCTTTGGACTCCGGAAGGAAAAGTTTAAAGGTACTTGAGGCAAAGATCCAAAGATGTATAAGAGGGATGCACCAAAGCTGAACAAGTCTAGTTTCTCTACATGGTAGAAAAGGATGAAGCTGCACCTATCAGGATTTGGAGAATATGATGTATATTATCTAGAGAATGATTTCATTACACTGAACACCTATCCATTGACAATGGAAGAGATAAAAGCAAAGCAAGAACATATCTACGCAATGATTGAAATAACATCTGCATTGATCGACTCAGAGTTTAATGATCTAGAAGGTTGCAATGATGCAAAGGCAATGTGGGACAAGCTCATATTTGTGTATGGCGGTGATGAACATGTTCAAAGAGCAAAAGTGGATAGTCTAAGAGGAAAAATTGAATCTATGAGGATGAATGAAGGTGAGAATATAACCCAATACAGTACAAGACTAAAGGAGATTGTCAAACAAATCAAAGGAGTAGGTGGAACTATTGAAGAAAAGGATATAACAAGTAAGTTGTTAAGAACCCTTCTACCAGCTTATGCAATCTATGTCTCTACAATCAATGAATTAAGGTATGTACCCAATATGCCAGTTTCTTTAGATGCTACTATTGGTAAGCTACATGCATTTGAGTTAAGTAACTTTGATAACAGTGGGTCATCGGTAAATAAAGTTGAATCTGCATTTAGTTCTTTTCATATTGGTGAATCTGATGATTACAATGATAGAATGAGTAAGTACACTAAAGGGGATCACAATGGAGCAAGTGAAATATTTTGCAAGAACATGGAAGAAGTACACAAACTATATGAGGAAATCAGAAAGCAAGAAGAGTTTGAAGCACTATTAGCCAGAAGGTTACCGAGAGGCAAAGGTAAGTATAAATGAAAACTACCTTTGAAATGTTTCAATTGTGATAAGATCGGACATATGGTTTTGAATTGTCCTGACAAAGAATCTACTGAAAAGAGAGATTGTCGAGATGATAGACAGAAAGATAATAATTACAGAGGACACCGGGACTTCAGAAGAAGAGATAGAAAGTCATGCTTAATAGCTGATGAGGAATCCAATGATGATAAATCAGATGAAACTGATATAGAGGAAGTAGTTTATGTGGCTATCAAAGATGGATCAGATGAAGAAAGGTATGAAGAAAAATCCCTAATATCTCACATAAATACTAATGATTCTTGGATCATAGATAGTGGATGCTCACATCATATGACAGGTGATAAACACAAGTTTGTTATGTTAGAAGATTATGATGGAGGCTATGTAAGATTTGGTAATGATGCACCATGTCCGGTAAAAGGTAAAGGATCTATAACACTTCTTGACAATGCAAGATATAATGATGTTTATTGGGTTGAAGGATTGAAATACAATTTGTTGAGTGTAGCACAGCTAAACAATACAGGTTACCGAATAGAATTTCAGAAAGGAATTGTCAAAGTTCATGACAAGCATGGAAAGTTAGCTACTACCAGGACACAAATAAAAGGTAACATATTTCACCTTGACTCAACTCAGAACAAGTGTATATATGCAAAGATAGATGATACCTGGTTATGGCATAAAAGGTTTTGTCCTGTAAATTTTGATAATCTGATCAAAATAAGCAAGAAGCAACGAGTAAGAGCTCTACCGAGTCTTGAGAACCCTGAGAATGTTATGTGTCAAGGATGCCAGATGGGTAAAATGACAAGATCAAGCTTTACAAGTAAGTCCTACACTTCTAAGGGAATTTTAGATCTTGTGCACATTGATCTTTGTGGTCCTATGAAAGTTCAAAGTTATTATGGTGATAAATATTTCATATTATTTGTGGATGATTATTCAAGGATGATGTCAGTAGTTTTTAAAAGAAAAATCAGAAGCTTTTCAAATGTTTAAATGGTACAAGGAAAGAGTTGAAAATGAAATAGGAAGACAACTGAAATGTCTTAGATCAGATAGAGGAGGAGAGTTCACATCTGATGAGTTCAACTTATTCTGCAATGATCATGGTATAAAAAGACGAGTCTTTGCACTAAGAACTCCACAGCAAAATGGGATAGCTAAGAGGAGAAATAGATCTATTGTGGATTGTGCCAGAACCCTAATGATTGAAAAGAAAGTGCCACAAATATTTTGGAGAGATGCAATAAGCACAGCAGTTTACACCCTGAACCAAGTACAACTAAAGAAAGGAACTTTGAAGACACCATATGAAATCTGGTATGACAAGAAACCTAATGTAAGTTACTTCAAAATCTTTGGAAGTAGATTCTATGTACACAAAGATGATAAAAATGGCAAGTTTGATCAGAAAAGTGAAGAAGGAACATTTCTAGGTTATTCTTCTAGACGAAAAGCATTTAAATGTCTGATCAAATCATCTAACAAAATAGTAGAAAGTGCAAATGTGAAAATTGATGAATTTGCGGAAAGAAATTATGAAGGAAACTCCAAAGAACTAGAAGATTATGATGAATTTGTCTATGTTCAACCGACAAGTCTTAACGAGAGAACTGCAGAAGGAAATGAAGATAATGTTCAGTTATTGAGTGATGAAGAAGATCATACAGAGTCTACCGAGCCTGTATTAGCCAAGTATGTCAGAAGACATCATGCATCAAGTCAGATTATAGGAGATAAGGATAATCCAGTGATGACCATGAACAAATTGAGACAAAACACATGTCTGATATTTGAATTTGAACCAAGAATAGTGAAAGAGGCATTCAACAGTGAAGATTGGATAAATGTTATGACAGAAGAGATTGATCAAATCAAGAAGAATGACACATGGACAATGGTCCCAAGATCGAAGGACAAAAATGTAATCGGTAGAAAGTGGATTTTCATAAACAAGCTGAATGAAAAAGGTGAGGTCATTCGAAATAAAGCAAGACTAGTTTGCAAAGGTTATGCCCAAGAAGAAGAAATTGATTATGGTGAGACTTTTGCACTTGTGGCTAGACTTGAAGGAGTAAGAACATTGTTGGCATATGCTGCTTACAAGAATTTCAAGGTATATCAAATGGATGTCAAATCTACATTTCTGAATGGTATATTAGAAGAAGTTTTTATTGGACAACCTAAAGGATTTGTTGAAGACAAGAATAAAGATCAGGTATGTAAATTGAACAAAGCTTTATATGGTCTGAAACAAGCACCTAGAGCATGGTATGAAAGATTGCACTCTTATTTAATCAAGATCGGTTTTATAAGAACAAGTGAAAACAACAATATGTACATGAAGAATGATGAAAATGGAATACTGATCTCAGCTATATTTGTTGATGATATTATATTTTGTGGAAATGACTCTCTATGCAAGAACTTTGGAAATGAAATGAGCAAAGAATTTGAGATGTCATTAATCGGTGACATAAAGTATTTTATAGGTTTACAAATACTACAAATGAAAGATAAGATTTTCATTACTCAATCCAAGTACATAAAGGAAATCTTGAAGAAATTTGGAATGGAGGATTCAAAACCAGTAAGTACTCCTATGATTACCAACTGTAAATTATCAAAGAATGATGAATCTGCATCTATTGATGAGACACTTTACCATTCCATGATGGGAAAGCTACAATATGTTGTTCACAGTAGGCCAGACATAGCACATGCAGTAGGTATAGTTGCAAGATTCTCTGCAGATCCTAAGGAAACACACATGACAACAATCAAGAGAATTTCCAGATACTTGAAAGACACTGAGGATTATAGCTTAGTATATCAGAAAGGAAATGATTTTGATTTAAAATTTTATATTGATGCTGATTGGGCAGGCAACATTGATGACAGAAAAATGGTGCAGAGGCACCTAAGCACACAAGCATACCAGGAGGTCAAAAGTCATAATATGAACAATTTATTGTATTTGAGTCATTCATAATGTATTAAGGTTATTTGAGTCAATTGAATCATAATATGTAAGGCTAAATGAGCCATTTTTTCCAAAGATATCATATTTGGTCCATCTTGAAGTGTTTAAAGTGTCCATGTAAGGGTTAGAGTCATTTATGTCAAAAATGCAAAAATTGTAAAAATTGCAAAGTTGCAATATTGCCAAAAAGTGCAACAAAAGTGTAAAAATGAAATACATTGGTTATGAGGTGGTTGGAATAGTTAGAAAGGAGTTGGAAATTGTTTATAAAACCATGTTTGGTCGAAATCAAGAAGGGAGATTAGTTTGAAGGTGATTTGACAAAGATTATCCATCAAACCCTCAAACTGTCATGAGGTTTTAAGGAATCTATGACTGCGATAGATCCATGGAGGATCACATTTGATGTAATTTTTATATGTAGATGTTATTTAATGATATATTGATGAAATTTATTTCAGATGAATCCTTTCTTGTTCATTTTTGTGGAGTATTTGGCAAGATATGTTTGTTTTTTCAATAATTGTCAAAACCCTGCCAAGGGTTACCCAGTTTTGGCAAAATGATCATATCTTTTGATTTAACCGTTGGATCTGGCTGAAATTTTGAGATAACTTGTTTAACTCAGTAATATAAATTTTGACTAAAGTGATTTTCTTTATGAGAAATATGTAAAATGTTATTGATGACTATTTGTTACAGTTCATGGTGAAAAGCAGATTGGTGAAGGCAGCAACAACCCGGTTGTAGCATTTGGTGTGGTCACATGAGGGATAATATTGAAGAAAGGATATATGTGTTGGAAAGGTCTCTAAATATTCTTTCCATTTCTTTTTGTCTTACTTTATTTGGTTAAGAATTGAATATTTTGTGATCATTTTGGTGAAAACAGTTGTTAAGGGATGAAACCCTAAACTAGGGTATTCCATGGCAATAAAGAATTTGTTCTCTCATGTTATGGTGAATGTTATGATATGAAATATTGAATGAAGGTTTTTAAGGATGTAATATAACCTTTTAAATTGGTTTGAAGTTGAGAAGAGTGATTTATCTTTTTATATGTCTCTTGATTTAAGTTTAAAGTTTACCCTTGAATGAAGGTTTTATGGTTTGTGATAGATGCTCTGCATCAAAAAAGCACAAGTGGAGGAGATTTCTTTTTAGGAGAAAGACTAGTGAGTTAGCTTAGAAAAAAACAAGGATGTGTTTCACAGTCAATAGCAGAAGTTGAATACATTGCTATAGCATTGAATTGTACCAATATAGCATGGATCAAACAACTGTTGGAAGGTATAAATGAGAAAGTTACCAAGCCAGTAACTATATTCTGTGACAATACTAGTGCCATTAACATTTCAAATAATATTGTTATGCATTCTAAGACAAAGCACATCTCTATCAAATATCATTATCTTAGAGAAGAAGCTCAAGAGAAGAAAGTGGTGTTGGAGTATGTTAGCACAAAGGAACAAATAGTAGATATCTTTGCTAAGCCACTACCAAGGGACACTTTTGAGTATCTCAGAAGTAAGTTAGGGGTCCTACCCCTATCTTCCATTCACTGACTGAGTTCAGTGAACGCATCAATTCGATGACTCTACAGAATATCTTTTAGGAGTTGATGTTGATTTACACACTTTAGGATGTTTTCTAAAGGTGTACAGGGAACAGGAATTGAAGACAAAATGCTCTGACTGAGACTAAGTTGACACATAACAGTAGGAAATCACTTCATATAGGAAGAAATTATGTTTTAGTTCTTTACTTTTTGGCATTGTTGTCAAAGGGGGAGAAGACTGAAGAAAAGAGACTAACGTATGGGGGAGAAGACTAATGATAGGGGGAGAGCATTTCAACATTTCAAAATCTCACAGCAATCCGAATCAGTTAGGTCAAATCAATTGGTTTTGCCATCAATGCCAAAGGGGGAGATTGTTGGCATTATAACAGACAAGGCAAGATTGTTGGCATTTCAATAAGGATATTGAGAAGGTTGTTGATGATTATGGATATAACTGATCAAGGATGTTTACTATCTTAATATTATTATTTTGTCATTGATGTCAAGAAATTGATTTTCTAATTCAGTATGATGTTGCCATATCTTAAGAAGTATGATTTGATGAGTATAAAGATGTCGGTAAAAGACACAGACAAAATGTGATGAATAAGGGGAGGAATAATATTTTCAATGGGCAACTATTACCCAGCTAGACAATGATGAGATCATGATGTTTAGATTGTTTTGATATCCTACATATGTTGTTAATTGTAAGGTTAATACTATACTATGTTACCGAGTAAAGAACGTAGTCGGTAAACCCTAAGGTTATCACTATCGGTTAATGAAGGCAGAATGTCTACCGAGTGAAGTTTAGTATTTATTGAGTTGCAACCGAGTAGTAATAGAATGCATTGAATGAATAAAAGCATTATTTAATGAAGGAAGTTGATGAGTTGGAACTGATTAAATGATTGGTATGCCGTGAATGAAGTTTGTTAAAGAATCTATGGTAAAGGAAAATCGGCAAGAAGATCTACAGCTCAGATTGAACTGCAATACCCTAGCACAAGTTCGAAGAAATGTATACAAGTTCCAAGGTGGGGTAAAACATTTTTCAGATCGAAGGATACATTGAACCTAGTCAGGTTTGAAGATCTGATGGCTAAGATTGATCATGGAAAATGTGATCAAGGAGATTAAGCGGTTGGCAAATTGTTTATAAATAAGGAACTGTTGATAAACAATGTATGCGAGCAAGTGTATGCATAGGGATGCTACATAGTGATTACCAAGCATAGAAGCTTGAAGACCTATTTGAATAACAGAGTATAGAGCCCAGCAGATAGACAAGATAAGTCCTATTGTATTGAGCAAATAAGAATCTACTTTAGCATTTTAGATGTGAAGTTGCAGATAGATTTTTATTATTGTTATTTTGTGAAGTAACAGAAAATCTCTTAACTGAGTGGACTTAATAGTCTTATTTGTGAAACCCTCTAGCAAAGTGACATTCTGATTGAGTGTTTGAAATCCTTTAACAATGTCACTTCTAACAAGGTGAAGATCCTAACAGATCTGAGGGAAATCCCTTAACCGGGTCACATCTAGCAATGTGTTTGTAATCTTTAACAGGATTTGCTTTTAACCGAGCATACTCTAGAAGAGTATATTTCTTAGTAAGTCTGAAAACCCACAGTGGTTTTTCCCTATTTGGGTTTCCACGTTAAATCTGGTGCTATGAGTTTTATGATGTTTATATGCTTTTGAGTTTGCATGTTTAGCAGTTTTGGTTATATTACTAAAGTATATGTTACCGAGGTTGAATCTGTTGTTTTTATGGAAGATTAAGGTTGTATGATTCACCCCCCTCCCCCTCTCATCTTATTAGCTTGGCATCTGAACTTAACATTAAGTATCAAAACTATCAATTTCTCAGCCCACATCTTGATAGTCTTTCAAATCACATAGCCTTGTCACCCCTAGAGGTCGCCCATGTTTTTGCCTTTGTGAGAGTTGCCAGAATCTCATTAGGAGCCTAGCAATAAGGACTCAAAAGTGGAGTTCACCCTTAAGCTCAAGAGGGACATATGGTGAGTGTCTTTGGGAGAGATTCTTCCCCCTCCCTGCATTGAGAAAATAGAAGTGGTCTGAGGTGAATTGAGTAGCTTCTATCTAAAGAGGTGCTAGTAAAGGATTTTGTTCGGCACGACGAGGTATAAACTCTTTCTGAGAGTTCTCCTAGCCTTCAGAACCAAGGTTTCATATACCTGAAGGTACGGAGGAGATCTATTCCCACACAATATCTTCAACCATGATTTTCATTATGATTGCATTTATTTTGTAGTGGGTTGGATAAACTTGGCATTAACTGTTCCCACTTGGGTCATTCCCTCTCACCCAACCTTATAGGCTACTTAGGAGGCAAGCCCTCTAAAGATAATTGCACTACTTGAAAAAAAAAGATCTTGGTGGGTTTGGCTTTTTGATCACCCAATTAAGGGGAGAGCATAATACCTACCACTTTTGATCTTAAAACATGGAAGCAAAGATGTGAATTGAACCTCCTAGATTAAACTAGATGCCTACTTTATAAAAGAAAAAGCACATAGTTTTAGACAATTGATGCTTTGGCTTGTGAAATTTGTAAAGAACAGTCAGTAGTTTGAAAATTATGAGTCTTTGGCTTGTGAAAAAAGAACCTGCAAATAACAGATCAGCAATTAGTCCCAGAAAAATAATTTTTCTAAGCAAAATGTCAAATACGCTAAACTAGGAATCATATGCGCTAATCTAAACCTTAAATGTGCAAAATTGTTAATCACCTCCGCCAATATAAACCTTAAATGCGCAAAAATTTATATTAAATGTGTCAAAAGTAAATGTGCTACTGTAATTATTAAATGTGTAAAATTAGAATTTAAATACGTTGAAACTAATGTCAAATGTGTTGTTTTGGACGTTGGATGTGCAAATCTGGAAATTGAATGTGATGTTCGGTGTCGAATGTACTAAATTAGAAATCGTATGCGTTGTTACATGAAAATACGTCCACCTGCTCAGCAAAAATTTCTAAAATTCCTACAAAAAAAGATTAAATTCGGGCAATTCCTACCCCACGGTGGGCGCCAAAAATGTACACAAGTGTAATAACCCACTTAACTTAATCCAAAAACTCAACTGATTTTCTTTTATATAAAAATACTGATTTCTTATTCTTACTTATTCTTATTTATTTTTTATTCAATCACATACTCAGGTACATCTATCCAAATGAGATAGGCATCCATCCAACCGGGATGGGCATCTAACCATACAGGTTAGGCATCTATCCATATGGGACTAGGCATCTAACCATATGGGTTAGGCATCTATCCATACCGGATGGGAGGTTTCATCTATCCAATCCGGGATAGGCATCTACCCAAATGGGGTAGGCATCAATTCATAAGAATAGGATATGCTCTGGCCAAAGACTTTAGACTCATCGGGACCATCCGGGTCCTGAGCCACTCTCTAAAGACTACACTCCTCTACTAGGAGTGCACCGAGGTCTCCGTCCTTAGGAGTATTAAAATAATTACATAAACAAGCTTGAGTTCCACCTTGAAATTTGGCCTAAATCATTGGGAAGTCAAGCGAACCCATATGAGATTCCTTCTGAGTATGCATTGAGTTAATTTTAACCTTTCAATTAGTATTTGCACCATTTGATTAAAAAACCAAGGAGCCTCAAGAACCAACTACTCACCCATAACCAAATCCTAATCCCTGTAAGGAAGTTAAGTAGCGGAAACAACTTCCTACACTAACCTTGAGAGGAGGGTAATGCAAAACTTTTTCAGATCATTACAATAGTTACAGAAAATAGAAATAGATATAATAACATTCATACCACAACACAATGATTTACGTGGGGAAAACCCTTTCGGGAGAAAAACCCCACCCTCCAAAAGCAGCTCAATATTTTATTCAGTAATCAAAAACAGATTACAACATACTTGCAAAGCAAGCTCTTCGCAGGAGTACCACTAATCAGAGATTCAGAGGCAACTCAATAGCCATAGGTCTTTTACACACAACCTCTATCTCACACACCTCATAAATAGGAGATACAATACAAGAAACCGTCAAACGGTATTACAAAACCATGGGCTAAAACCACCCAATAAGGTGTAGCCGACCTTATCTTCCTTCTAGATGCCCTATGACATGTTAAAGCACACATCAACACGTGTCGCTCCCTTTTTACAGCTCATTTATGTATTCGATACAAATTATTTTTCCTATTTCAGGAGTACAAACTTCTGGAGGCCATAACTTGAGAACCGGGTGTCAAATTGACGAACCGTTTGAAGCATCGGAAAGCTCGCGAAGTGCTATATCACCTCGTAACCGGCTTCGCCGGTTACGGCCACTTTTCAGGGCATTTCGGAGCCTCTAAAGTCCCCAAAATTAAGTTTAAACATTTTATCGCACCCCTCCAAGACGAAAACTTTAATATCTTCAAAACTAGCTGTGACCTTGCGACGCAACTTTACCGGAATGCTTATCTAGCCAACCAGAAGCTTCAGGGAAAGTTTCGCACCATTTCGTGCTCAAATGAAAACTTACTATAAATAGTAACCTCGCATAAATGCAAGGTTGAGACACCATTTTTCCCAACAAATCTTCCACTTGTCGAACACCTTGCAAGAGCGGAAGGGAATGTCAACACAATGAATCAATTGCTAGGGGCCATAAGGCCCATAGACTCTGAACACCATCTGAACTTCTCTGTGCTCACAGCCTTAGTTAAAGCATCTGCAACATTCATCAAAATTTCCACCTTAACCAGCTTCACCCTACCATCTTCGACCATATCTCTAACAAAATGATACTGAACGTCAATATGTTTGGTCCGGGCATGAAATGTCGGGTTCTTAGCTAGGCTAATTGCACTCTGACTGTCACAGTAAACTATCACTGTACCTTGTTTTATTCCAATATCCGAACATAGTCTCTTAAGCCAAATGGCCTCTTTACAAGCATGAGTAGCTGCCATATACTCTGCTTCAGTAGTGGATAAAGCAACCACAGCCTGTCGCTTACTCATCCAACTAATTGCACCACCAAACAAAGTAAACACATAAGCACTGGTGGATCTTCTGCTATCAATATCACCTGCCCAATCTGAATCCACATAACCATGGATATCAAGGGAAGTCATGTCTCCAACTGAATTACCATGATAACACAAAGAATACTCTGAAGTACCCTTCAAATATCTAAAGACTCTTTTGACTTCATCCCAATGAACTCTACCAGGATTAGACATATATCTAGAAAGTACTCCCACTGCTTGGGCAATATCTGGTCTAGTACAGACCATAGCATACATCAAGCTTCCAACCGCACTCTGGTAAGGCACTCTACTCATGTCGTCCATCTCCAATGGGGATGTAGGACAATCTGAAATAGATAGTTTCATTCCAACTGTAAAAGGAACACTCAATGGTCTACAATTCTGCATGTTGAACCTCTGTAACACTGAATTCACATACTTACTCTGACCTAGCCATAGCTTTCTGTTTACCCTATCTCTTCTAATTTCCATCCCAAGAATGTGCTTTGCTGCACCAAGATCTTTCATTTCAAATTTAGCAGCGAGCTGAGACTTCAGTTCTGAAATCATACCTTTCCCTTTACCAATGAATAACATATCATCAACATACAATGCAATGAATAAGAAATGATCACCATCAGATTTATAATAAACATAGTGATCTGATTTAGAACGTTCAAATCCCAAACTCAACACATATGTATCAAATTTCTGGTACCACATCCTAGGACTTTGTTTGAGGCCATACAAAGATTTCTTCAATTTACAGACCAAATTACTTTTGCCTTTCACCACATAGTGCTCTGGCTGTGTCATATAAATATCTTCCTCCAAATCACCATGAAGGAAAGCAGTTTTCACATCCATTTGCTCAACCTCTAAATCATAAGCAGTAGCAATAGAAAGCAAAAATCTAATGGACGTCATTTTTGCAACAGGAGAAAATATCTCACCGTAATCAACACCCTCAACCTGAGAGTAGCCTTTTGCAACCAACCTTGCTTTATACTTCTCAATGCTTCCATCTGAACCAATCTTTTTCTTGAACACCCATTTACAACCAACAGGTTTTCATCCTTCAGGCAATGGTACAAGATCCCATGTATCATTCTTTTTCAAAGCTGTCATTTCTTCCTCCATAGCAATCTTCCAGGATTCTACATCATTCATACCTAATGCCTCTTCTACAGATTTCGGTTCATCCACACTAGTATTCAGAGCAAAAATACATCTCCAATTATTAGGTGAATACCTTTCAGGTGGTTGTCTATGTCTTGTAGACCTTCGAACAAGCTGAGTTGGAGGTTCTTCCTCCTCTTCTGAAGATTCAGAGCTAGACGAGTTCTCCTCAAATTCTTGCCTATCTAGGGGTCTCGATTCAACTCTTTTAGGTGTAGAAGGGAGTTGAATCACATCTTCTTTTTTAGTCTGTTCTGGCTACAATGTAACAGAAGGAGACTTAATTTCTCTAAAAATAACACTTCTACTGTGAATTACCTTTTGTGCAACAGGGTCCCAAAGCTTGTATCCTTTCACACCATAACTATACCCGATGAAGATACATTTCACAGCCTTGTTCTCCAACTTTGTTCGCTTCTCCTTTGGCACATGTGCATATGCTTCGCAACCAAAAACTCTAAGATGTCTCAATGAAGGCTTGTGACCTGACCATGCTTCCATAGGCGTTTTATCAACAAGAGCTGATGTAGGAGACCTGTTAATCAGGTAGCAAGCAGTGGCAACAGCTTCAGCCCAAAACTTTTGTTCGAGACCAGCACCACTCAACATACTCCTAGCCTTCTCCATCAGTGTCCTGTTCATTCTTTCTGCAACTCCATTCTGCTGTGGAGAATACGGAGTTGTCTTCTGCCTGTTAATTCCACAGTCTTTACAAAATCTATAAAAATCATTAGAGAAAAACTCACCACCATTATCAGTTCTCAAACATTTTATTTTCTTTCCAGTCTGCAACTCAACCATTGCTTTAAATTCTTTAAAATGACTAAAAACTTCAGATTTACTCTTTAGAAAATAAACCCATGTCCTTCTACTAAAATCATCAATAAATGAAACATAATATGTGGATTTTCCAATCGAAGAGACATCTACTGGACCAAACACATCAGAATGGATAAGATCCAAAACACCACAAGTTTTATGAGAACTCGAGTAAAACTGAACGCGGTTTTGTTTCCCATAAATGCAATGCTCACAGAAATCAAAGTCAAGATTACAATCATTCAAACCTTCAACAAGGTTTTTTATTTTTTAAGGTCCTTAGACCCTTTTCTCCAATGTGACCAAGTCTCTGGTGCCATAACATAGTCTTCTCTGCAGGTAACTTTGCTTCAGACGAAAGAGCACCCTTAGGTACCCAAAAACCATTTCCATCTGCTGAAGGTGAAACCTTCAAATCTTCCAGTGAAGTATCTGCAGATTTACTTTTTACAGAAGTGCTATTACACTCAACAGTGTATGCTTCAAGCTTATACAAAGTGCCAAACCTGACACCTCTAGCAACTACCATAGCACCCTTAATCATCTTACATCCTGCTTCAGAAAAGACTACCTGCACACCCGCATCTATCAGTTTGCTCACAGATAACAGGTTTCGTTTTAATCCAGGGATATGCAGCACACCATTAATCCTTTTTATTCTACCATCAGAAAACCTGATTCTAACTTTACCTCGACCAACAATGTCTAGATGTGAATCATCACCCAAATACACCTTACCTCCATTAAATCCTTCATATTCAGAAAACCAATCTCTATTGGAATTCATATGAAAAGATGCACCTGAGTCAATTAGCCAGGCATCATTACCTGCATGAGTCGCCAAAGCCGCAATAAAGGCATCGCCATCTTCCTTGTCGGACTCAGAATCAGAATCGAACTTTTTCTTTTTCTTCTTCTTCTTTTCTTCTTTGCAGTCCTTACGGATGTGACCCGGTTTACCGCAGTTCCAGCAAACGACTTTGGACTTTCCAGGAGATTTCGATCTCCCTTTGGATTTGGACTTGTCACGCTTCTCATTCTTCTTGCCTCTCTCCTTAGGTCTTCCATGAACGGTTAGGGCTTCCTTTGAACTGATGGATACCTTCCTTCGCATCTCTTCACCGAGTAGGGCACCCACCACATCTTCAGATTTCAAAACAACAGAAGTACTACCAATAGCCATAACAAGAGAATCCCACGAATCAGGCAAAGAACAAAGCAAGATCTGACATTTCTCCTCCTCATCCATCTTAACACCGACGGATACTAATTGAGCCACCAACATATTGAATGCTTCTAGGTGGTCTGCAATTCATCCACCCTCTTCCATCTTCAAGGAATACAATTTCTTTCTTAAGAAAATTTGATTTAATAAAGATTTCACTTGATACATCTCACCAAGCTTAGTCCATAGCTTCTTTGCAGAGTTCTCTTCATGGACATTGATTAGAACAGAGTCTGCCAGGCACAGTCTGATTAGACCCTTGGCTTTTCAGTCCATAACATCATACTGAGCTGCCGCAGTAGGATCTGAGGGCCTTTGGACATTCGCATCAACAGCATCCCAAAGATCTCGATCTATTAGCAAATCTTCCATCTTCAGCTTCCACATCTTAAAATTACTTCCATTAAATTTCTCCACCTCTATTCTCCCTGCGAACTCGCCATCTGAATATTCCTGCAACAAGATCAAAAAGTGTCTTCTGCACAAGCTCCCACTCAAATCTGGATTAGTTCAAAAAACCCAACTGCCCACAATTGAAACCAAAGGTGATCAGGCTCTGATACCACTTGTAAGGAAGTTAAGTAGCGGAAACAACTTCCTACACTAACCTTGAGAGGAGGGTAATGCAAAACTTTTTCAGATCATTACAACAGTTACAGGAAATAGAAATAGATATAATAACATTCATACCACAACACAATGATTTACGTGGGGAAAACCCTTTCGGGAGAAAAACCCCACCCTCCAAAAGCAGCTCAATATTTTATTCAGCAATCAAAAACAGATTACAACATACTTGCAGAGCAAGCTCTTCGTAGGAGTACCACTAATCAGAGATTCAGAGGCAACTCAATAGCCATAGGTCTTTTACACACAACCTCTATCTCACACACCTCATAAATAGGAGATACAATACAAGAAACCGTCAAACGGTATTACAAAACCATGGGCTAAAACCACCCAATAAGGTGTAGCCAACCTTATCTTCCTTCTAGATGCCCTATGACATGTTAAAGCACACATCAACACGTGTCTCTCCCTTTTTACAGCTCATTTATGTATTCGATACAAATTATTTTTCCTATTTCAGGAGTACAAACTTTCGGAGGCCATAACTTGAGAACCGGGTGTCCGATTGACGAACCGTTTGAAGCGTCGGAAAGCTCGCGAAGTGCTCTATCACCTCGTAACCGGCTTTGCCGGTTACGGCCACTTTTCAGGGCGTTTCGGAGCCTCTAAAGTCCCCAAAATTAAGTTTAAACATTTTATCGCACCCCTCCAAGACGAAAACTTTAATATCTTCAAAACTAGTTGTGACCTTGCGACGCAACTTTACCAGAATGCTTATCTAGCCAACCAGAAGCTTCAGGGAGAGTTTCGCACCATTTCGTGCTCAAATGAAAACTTACTATAAATAGTAACCTTGCATAAATGCAAGGTTGAGACACCATTTTTCCCAACAATCTCCATCCCCGAACACCTGAGTACAAGGGTCAACTTCATCCCTAGACTGCCTACATACCCATTTCGGCATGGGATCAAGGCATAAAGTATGTAGTTTTGGTTTCTAACTATGGTTTAATGTAAACTGTTTGGTGGGTATGCAACCCTTTCTAGGGTCATTGTCTCAGATAGTTTCTCTGTGGTTGCTACCCACGATGGTAGCTTTATAGAAAAAAAGGCTCGAGGTGGCCCTCTTCTTGTGGCCTAAAACATCTAAGTCCTATTTCCTATCAAATGTGTCACCCTTAACCCATTATCATTCGCTGAAAATCATCAAGATAAATAAATTCCAAATAACACACACAATCAAACCCTAATGGGGTTTTCTAGGATTTAATTGAGTGAATGAAAATTCATTTTAAAATTAATCTTTTAGATTACCCACCCCTTGGATTTTAACTTCCAGATGACCCTTGTTTCTCCCCGGTGGTTTATAGGGATGATGCCACAGACGCCGTTGTTGCAGTTTTATTAGGCGTTAAGTGCAGTAGTTCAACATGACGGCATTACCCGTAAGCGTGACCTAGAGGCACCATAGATACCAAACACTGCTATATATATATATATATATATGGATTCATCTCCTCTTGTTTAGTTGTCTAACTAGGAATTAACTTTGAAATCAAGAAATCTCATTACGCTAAAATAAAGTTATGAGCAATGTAACTATTACATGTAAGGAATTGTTACTGGAAATTGAACTAAGAAATATATTTGCATAGTTGAAAGGAACATTTTATAAGAATGGAAATAACAAATCAACTTCTTGAAGGGAAAACCAAGATAATATTTAAAACCTTACAACTTTAACTAAATACATGAAAGTACTAATTGCTTGGAAAATATGGTACTTGTAAGAGATAACTTACAACTCGTGAGAATGATTTGTATTACTTGTAAGATGCCATTTGTTTTGGAACCAAAAACTATTACTCTTTTAATTATGAAGCCTAATACTAGAAAGGTACTAATTTGCTTGAAAGAAAGAAATTATTAAGTAACAAATGAATTTAATACTTACCTATTGAAGGGAAAACTAATTAACGATAAGCTTGATTACAAATGTTGAAAATAGGATTAGGAGAGAGTCTAATTACTTTCTAATTAATCAATGTAAGTAAGGCTCCTAAACAATTCTAATTAACCTACTTATAATTACTCTTAGAGTAATACCAATTCATTTGTAAAAATTATAACTAACTACTTCTTTCACTTGAAGCAACATTGACTCTATCCTTAGATATTTTTAAATAATAACTCTTTCAATTTCAAAATTCTTAAAAGCGAGTTAATGTTTGCTCCTAAAATTTACTCAAATTTAATTCTCTAAGTGATCATGGAATAGGTTTATTCAAAACTCCTTTGCTTGATAAGGATGAGAATTCCAATAATCTAGAACAACAAGATTTTATCTTTATTTCACCTTCAAAACTAAGTTCATTACAAACAAAAGATGAGTGTAAAATTTGAGATTTATTCAAATAAGATAAGTTTAATATTCTTATGAAAAAGGATCTCAGTTTTTGTTTCTTTTTCATTTGCTAAAACTAATTTGGTTTCAAATAAACTTTCTTAGCATCCTAATTAATACTAGTTCTTACATGTTACAATGTATCTTTCTTATAAATGTACACAGAGCGTCTTTCACATCTTACCCTTATTATAATGGGGTTTTCAAGTCCAATATACATCCTTCTATATGTCCAACACAACCAATGGAGATTTAATAAAGAGGTATACTACTTCCACCCTTTATTTACAATGTTGTATTTATCACAAATTACACAATCTAAAAGGCTTCCACCCTTTATTGGAAGGACATTATAAACTTCTATAACAAGAATTAGAGTACATCTTAAATATTTTTTTAACTATCAAAAATAAGCTTGCCATCACATTCATTTTTTTATTTTTATTTTTATTTAAGAAGAATTTTTTTTTTTTCTTTTCTTGTTTGAATTTACTATCTTATCATCAATACTGCAAATATCCCTTATCTAGTATTCAATACAATATATCCTCTATAAATTCAGTTAACTTAAAAAAAAATCTTATTTTATATTAAAATTAGTAAATTCTTATTTAACATTTTCCCTTCTTAATTTACACATACATGAGGAGAAGAAAACTAAGTAAAAGTAGATTCTCTTTTGGTGGGGGAGAGGGTGGGGCCTCCTCTATTCACCTAAGGTTTAGTATTTAATCTATTCACTGATGAGAGCATGGGTTTTTTTGTGTACTACCATATTTTAAAGAGATATGTAAATTTAAAGATGAACTTTAGTGATTTAGATTTATAAGAAAAAAGTTCTTTTTTTTTCTCACCAAAATTTTAGCTGAATGTGGATTTTATGAAAGGGGAAAGAGAATATTAATGGGGATTTTTTTATTTTTTTTAATTGTTTTTTAAACATGGTTCCTTTAACAACTTGATCAAATCTTAATTTGTTGAATGTATCCAAAAAAAAAATTGAAATAAAATGAATCATCTAACTAAATAAAACTACTAAGAGGACTCTAACATTAAATTTATTGCAAATGAATTATTCCTACTAGCAAAATTATTTCCCCATCTAATTAATCTAAATTAGTTATGTAATTCCCAAAAATTAAATTACTCCTTAATGTTTACAATCTATTTAGATTTACAATTAATGTTAATAAAATTATCAATTTATTTAAATATTTATAATAATAAAACTTGAATTACAATTTAAATTAGCAATCTACTTATATATATTTATATTAATAAAACTTATAATTATAAATAGTATTAAAAATCTATTCATATTAATATAATAAAACCACATGCATAAATTCTATCAATCAGGGAGTAGGGGCCCGCGGACCCTCCACTACCCCTATGTGCAATAAAACCCCACCTCGCATGAATTTATAATGGTTCCTGTCAAAAATATGGGTCAAACCTTTATTTCAAAATTTGATATGGGTCAAGTTTAATTTGAAAATAATACATTATGGGTTATATATATATATATATATATTAGATAAATGGTTTAATAGACTAGTCAAGTTTACATTATGGGTTATATATATAGATGTAGATATAAACTAATAAATATAAAAAAAAATGAATCAATGAAAATCTGGAAGGGGAGGAAGTTACACACAGAGGGAGGAAGTTACACACACAAGGAGGAATTTTATTTTATTATTGGATATAAAATGATTGCAGAGGTATACTACTTTTTTTTTGAGAGAAGGTTATTGGATATATAAAGGAATTTCTACCATAAATGTTTCTCACGAGGGTATATGAAAGTAACTTAGGGGAAATTTTATGAATTAATTGGGGTTTTAAGATTACACTCAGATCAAAACTATATTCAAAGAGAGAGAACTAGTTTTTTTTTTAGGGGTGAAATAATTCATAGAGCAATAAGAATTAGGTATTCCAATGATAAAATTCACATTCAAAGAGGGAGAGTGATGAGTTTATTTCACAGAAATAATAATAAGCAAGATTCAAATACAGGTGATTATCATTTATTCACAGATAAAAAGATTCAGAAAATTAAATAAGAAAGATATGATTTCTGCACTCATTAAAAATTTTAGAAAAAAAAAAGCAAGATTCAAATACATGTGATTATCATTCATTCACAGAGAAAAAGATTCAGAAAATTAAATAAGAAAGATATGATTTTTGCACTCATAATTTTTTTTTAGAAAATAATAAGCAAGATTCAAATACAGGTGATTATCATTTATTCACAGAGAAAAAGATTCAGAAAATTAAATAAGAAAGATATGATTTTTGCACTCATAAAAAAAAATTTAGAAAATAATAAGCAAGATTCAAATACAAGTGATTATCATTTATTCACAAGAAAAGATTCAGAAAATTAAATAAGAAAGATATGATTTTTGCACTCATCAAAAATTTTAGAAAGCAAAACAAGATCTGAGTTTCTTCTTTTTCCCTAAAGAAAATTAGATAAAAAAGATATGCATTATTTGAAAAGTGCTTTTAATATTTATCCCTAAATAAGGGGAAATTTTGTTTTGAAACAATCAAAATATATCTATATATTTTTTTATAAAAAAAATGAAGATTTAAGAGAAGGATAAAAGCTATATTTTTTTGATATTACAAATTTGTCATATGTAAATAAGTGAACACAAAAGAAAAGAACCTAGTTTGTCGAAGCTTGATGTTGAATTCCCTCCAATATTCTGGCTAACCTTCTTAGATCCTTCTTTCCAACTAGGTGAAATTTCTTCAACCAAACTTAACAAATCTACCAATAAAACATGACTACATAAGAAATCCTACTACTATTCACATGAAACTTGAGAAAACTTTCTTCCAAAAATAAAATAAGCAACCCTCCCTTTTCAAAAACTTGCATACATTATATAGAAAAGATCCCTCAATTCCACTATCAAGAGAATTAATTGAAAGAAATAATTCTTTTTCCTAAATTATCCTCATGCAAAATTGATTGATCACTTAATGGAGGAGTTACATGCAAGAAAATGGAGGATGAAGATTCCCTCTAGAGGCTTCCAATTTCTCCTACAACATGTGCTTATTTGAAATAGAAAAATTAAATAATTTCCATTAAATTACATTTTCAAGTGTGTATGTGTGTGTCCATTACTTAACCTTTTATTATAGTAGTTTTTTCAACCACATTCAAATAATTCATTTCTAACATAATCACAAAATGATTGAATAGCAATAACAATAATAGTATCAAATCAAAAAATGGCAAATGAGGGTTATGACAACAAGGAAATATACACCTAAATGTACCAATGAAGCATTAGAATGAGAGAATTTAACAAGCATGTAAAACAAGGAAACTTCAAGAGAACTCCCTCAAATGTGTCTCATTGTCCTCTCTGTCTAAGGACCTGTTGAATCTCCAAAATAGTGCTCTCAGATTGTGCACAAAGACTCAAATAGATGACAACTTTGAGAATGAGATTACTAAATAATGTGCATCTAAACTACAATGAGAGCTACTGCAAGATATAAACAAGTTAAGATGATGATAATTATGTTAAATGATAATATAAACATTAAGATATAACAATTAAGCTCAAAATGAAGTCATGATCTACACCAAAATATACTAAAACACTACTAAAATAAGCTAAATGGATGCACAACTATAGAAACAAATTAGCATTAGTATGATGCAAAACTTAAGGATGATTAACATACTGAAAATGCCTCCATTTATAGACTTTCCAAGGCCAAGCGTGATGTGGCAAGGAATCAAGGGCTGAGATTCAGTCTGGAGAAATGGATGGTGAGGATGCAAAGATCATTTATGATGATAGACCAAGTAGATGGAGGTTGAAGAGGTTTGATCATATTTATTGCTAAGTATGGGCTCAAGAGACAACCTTGAGTGAATTGGCATGGAGACATGTACTCAACATGTAAGGTTCAAGTACCCATGAGGTAAGGTCCAAGTACCAAGAGGTATGGTCCAAGTACCCAAGTTGATGTGAGTCAAATAATATTTTTGACTAATATTATTTAGAAAATATTTATTTCACTTGTCACATGCTGAGGTGGAGATGAGGTGGAAAGGTAAGAAGATGTGGATTTTTTGATATAATATGGTTTTTGAAGAATATTTAGAAAAGTGAATTATATAATTAAATTAAAGAACTTAACTATATAATAGAGGAGCATTTAAATGACTTTGTATCCAATTAATATTTGAGCCAGATTTATGTGTGATGCTCTGCAAAATGGGGCAAAGGTTAGACAAAAGTCTGTGGTCATATAACACACAAAAACACAAAAAAACCGTTAGTGTTAATCAACCAAAAACTATTCTAAGAAGGCATGTCAAAAGAGACACTAAAAACATGATAAGATATTTAACTATGGAAGAAAATACAACAAAGCATCTCCAAATGCCTTCTACCATGCTCTTAGCTCCTTCTCCCTTGTTCCTCTCCTCTCCAAGTTCCAAATTAGTGTAGCTCTCAACAGCTTTTTGCACTATGGATGCTTATGAAGATTCAAGATTGTAGATGATTACGACTTATGTTATGCAAGTGTGAATAAAAGTTGAAATAAGAGATTTATCCAATTAACTAATTGATTTTAAATTAAAAGAGTGAATATGATGTTAAATGCTCTCTAGAAATGCCTATAGATTAGATGCATACAATTTTTTAGGATTTGGATTATGAAGAAATGGGCTCTATTTATAGGAAAAATGGAGCAATGGATGGTTGAGATTGAGTAATCTCAACAAGGGTCAGGATTGAATGATATTCAATCCATGTGAGGGCTTTCAACCCAATCCCGAGATGACAAGTGTCAATATGAGATAGGTTGAGAGGAGAGGGAATAAGCATTAAATGCTTGACATGACCTAAGAGGTTAGCTTGGGAGTTAAGGTCAATGTTGGGTTGAGTGAATAAATTTTTTATTCAAAGAATAAAACTTTTATCCAATGGATAAACTCTTGTGCAAAGGTAAAAGGATAACCATAGTCAAAGCAATAAATGTTTGAGGAGACACATGAGTCACATGAGGGTTGAGTTAGGGGTTACCATAAATGGTCATGTAAGAGCCATAAGTGGTTTGGAAGACTTTAGAGATTAGCTTGTTGAACACACCAAGCATTTAATATTTTTCAAAGACTTTGAAGTCTTTGGGAAGTGACTCCAAGTTGCTTAGGAATGTGACAATAATTAGGGGATGGATTAGGTTAATCAGGAAGGGTTTAGAAGAATCTAGAAGGGGGTTTAGGAGTGCAAGTGGATTTAGTGGGTGAGGGAAAATAGGATTTTAATTAAAATAAAACTAATTTATTTCAACTTGTGGTTGCAAATTGCATTTGTAGGAAAATGCAAGTGGGGGGGAATAATGATTTAAATAAATGTTTTATTTAATTTATTTAAAAGAAGAAAGGGGATTTAAATGAAATAAATAGAATTTATTCATTTAATTGTTTGTGAATTTGGTTGAATGAATTAACTAAAATAAATTCAATAATTTATTTAATTAATAGGAGAATGTTTGAAGATGAATTAATTAAATATTAATTTAATTAACTAATGGCTAGTGGATTTTTAATCAAATAAATAGCAAATATTTATTTAAATAAAATGGACAGATTTATGTGACTACATTTGCCCCTCTTTGAGATGGTGCGATTTATCACGTCGTTTCAAAGAAAGAAAAATAGGTGTGAAAAAATGCTCCATAAAATGTTAATTTAATGGGTGGTATGCCCTCTCGAGAGATGGGCCGAAAAAATTTCAAAAAATCGAGCGATCTCTTGAAAAAGAATGAAAGTTGACAGGGTGGTAGAAGAGAAGAAGTTAGCAATACTGGTGAAAAATAGAAGAAATCGGAGATAAAATGAAGAAATGGGAGACTCAGGAAGTTCACGGGGACCACGGCAATGATCAAGGGAAAATTAGGGTTACGACGAAGGGTTTATATGGGGAGAAAGGGGTGAAAACAGGCTCATTTGTATTCACGACCATAGCAAAATCTGAGCTCTGGTTTTGATTTTTTGGAGGAGCAAGCAGCAGTCAGGATGTCGGTTCCCATAGCAGAGCACCGTTTAGAGTGAGTCCGTCGATTCCAGCGGCCAGACGACTACGGACCAGCAGTATATGAATTTGCATTTTTTATTTTTGTGCATTTTTATATGTTTTTAGCTAGGTCCAAGTTGAGTCAAGACAATAGCACTAGAACTGTGTTTTAGCATTGTTGTCAGCCAAATTAGCATTTTTGTGCCGCTATGGTGCTATTGCATAGTAGTTCTAATGCTGTTGTCAGGGTTAGCGCTATTGCATAGCTATTTTAGCGCTTTTGTTTGTTGAGCACTATTGCATGATTGATTGAGCACGTTTGTGGTTAGGTAGCGCTATTGCATAGTCAATATGGTGCTTTTGTTATTTGAGTGCTATTGCCTAGTTGATTGAGCGCTTTTGCATAGTTAGTATAGCGCTATTGTTGTTTGAGTGCTACTGCCTAGTTGGTTGAGTGTTGTGTCAGCCTTTTAGCGCTATTGAATGCAGAATAGCATTTTTGTGTAGGAAAATATATGCCCCATAGTGTTTGTGAAAAAGAATCTCCTGATGCCAATGATGGATGGATGGAGATGAGGTTAGAGTTGTTTTGAACCATAGCAGTCCTGATGAGACTTAGGTCATTAGGATAAATATCTGTTGAAGTCTAGGTGTGCCATGATTGCTTACTTGTTGAGACCCGAAGATACTTGATCAAAGTATCTGTTTATAGTCTAGGTTTAAACTTAAGAAAGTTTGAAACAAAACAACTGATGATGATGGTTGATTCATGTGTGCAGGAAGATCTTCGCATCTTATAGTTGTGTGAGAGGCATCCCGCCACATAGGTGTTGAGCGATCAGTTGACAGAGGCCGAGGTGGATAGCATATCATCGACAGGCTTGCATGATGTGATGCATATGCCCGTGATTCAGATGAATCACAGTTTGATTACAACATTGGTAGAGCGATGGCATAGTGAGACATGTACGTTTCACTTAGCACAGGGAGAGATGACAGTGACTCTGGAGGATTTATGGTGCATCCTGCACATTCCTATCCGAGGAGAGTTGGTGAGTTATGACCGAGAGTGGGGGACCCTAGCAGTGCAAAGATTTTTTGAGGATGATGTCTATATTGATGATGGATCGATATCCTGGGAAGACATAGCCGCATTGTATGAGTCATTTGCAGTAGTGCTATTAGGTATTGTTGGGGGGCTACTATGCCCAGATCGACGATCGCATGGACTGGTTGTTGGTTGGGGTTAGGTGATCGAGCAGATGATTATAGAGGGGACCCGATTCGCATGTGGACCGTGCGTTCTATCGCACTTATATCGGGAGCTACATGAGGTAGCATACCAAGGGATGGGCTCTTTGGGAGTGGGTATCACACTACTACATATTTGGGCATGGGAGCATTTACCAGTTACTCGACCAATCATTTTGAGATTCTGAGCAGTGGATCAACCCTATGTATACATGTATGGAGGGATGATGAGTCAGCCCCACCTGAGGAAGTTAGAATGGTGGTGGCGAGCTCTGGATGACTTGGATACAGTGATCTGGAGGCCGTACATTGAGTGTGAGCCATGGGAGGATGATATGGAGGCATTGCCCTATGTTTTTATGACTCTAGTCCTCATTGGTAGGACAGCCTACAATGTGGAGAGACAGCTTCCGGACCGGGTGTTGAGACAGTTTGGGCAGAAGCAGGGATTGCCTAGTGGTTCAAGAGAGTATGTCAGGGTGGTCCAAGAGAGGTACCTATGGGGGCCAGTATTACCATATGATCAAGCATTAGTAGAGTTTTGGATGCTATAGGCGAGACCATGGGATATGCGGCCAAGCATGGTAGATGCAGGGGTGTCCAAGGAGTACACGTAGTATATTGTGGCACATCCGAATCCTCGGATATCAAATCTAGCAGAGTCGATTCTAGATTTTGAGGAGGAGAGGGGACGGAGATGGAGGAGGAGAGGAGGTCACAAAGTAGTAGGTGGATGGGGGAGAGGGGATGGTGGTGATGGAAATGGTGATGATGGAGGAGGAGGAGGAGGGGGTGGTGGTTTTGGAGGAGGAGGAGGATTCAGAGGTGGGGGTGGAGGTTGTGGGCGATTACAGCGGAGAGGGAGAGGTGGGCAGCCATTGCGGCTATCTCAAGGATCGTTGATGTAGGGAGGTATGAGATTAGGTGGCAGGGATGCAGGTGAGGGACAGGCACCTATGGATATAGAGGAGGGAGTGATGGGAGAGGGAGCCACTGGGGAGGCACCTATGGATATGGGAGCTACAGGTGGAGATCTGTGGGATCATATGAAAGGATTTTTGCAGACTCGCTTAGAGGATTTGGAGGTAGAGGTAGTAGCTAGAGATGTTCAGTTATTTGCCTGAGAGTTAGAGTTGACTGTGGTGCTACAAGAGAGAGATCAGGTCATGGACAAGGTGATCCAGTTGCAGGAGAGAGTGTGGGCCTTGGAGGGAGTATCGAGACAGGGGCCGAGGTGGATTATTGGCGGGGCCTATATGAGCAAAAGGTGCCATCTAGTTGACGGGCAGTGAGTTATTCCCAGATGCAGCAGGTGAGATCAGAGTGGTCTCAAAGGATGCAGAGCAGTGGGGGTGTGATGGGTCCTCCACGGAGAGATAGATCAGGTGGTGCAGGGGCTAGTGGGGGAGCAGGTAGAGATGGGGGTGCAGCATCTGGTCAGAGTGGTATCTGAGAGAGCATTTTGTATGCATGTATTTATATTGTCATTTTGGACTGTGTCTTGGATGGCTCTTGGTAGCCGATGTTTTGGACTTCATTCTACTCCGATACATGTATATTTTTGGCGATATGATATGATATATGAGGAGATCCCATTTTTGTGAGGATGTGCATTTTGATGACATGTACGGATGCTTATGCAGGATGATGATTTTACGATTTTATGCTCAGATGGATACTTAATACTTGCTATATGTATGTGTTTTTATGAGATGATTTATGCCTACATGATGTCTATATGCATTTTGTATGATGTGATGCTAACATGTATATGCAGGTTTATATATGTGTGCATGATGTGTTGGTGATGTAATACCTTATGTATGTAATGCCATGATGATTATGTATGCATAATAAGAAGGATGATTATATATTTTTATTTTTTGGATTTTGATGAGACAATGAGATAATGATATGCAATGTTGTTAGGATTTAATGCGGTAAATGAATGATTTATAAATGTAAATGCATCTAGATGTTGAATGTAACAAATGTAAAGTACAAAATGTTGAAATGATGATATCTAAATGAACGTATATGGATAATGTATATGAACCTATGTGGAAACAAATGGTTTTGTTTATGAATCTAAATGGTGAAAAATATGATGATGTGAAATGATAATGCAATGATAATGCCACTCATGAATAACTGCACCTTAATGCAATTAAAAAATGAATGCATGTTTGTAATGAATCCTAAATGAAAAGCATTGAATGAGTATAAAGATATACTAAATGGATAAATGAATTTACTTAACTAATGGATAGAGAAATAGATGTATGCAATGATAAATGATGATAAATGATGATTGGTAACTTGACCCTAAATGAATGCATAGTAATGGCTAATACAATCAAGGATATTTATATCATATGAATGAATCTAAATGTCATGATTATGCAATGATGAAAAGGATATAATATGACTAATGTCAATAAATGATAATGAACTATATGTAACTTAATGCAACGAAATAATATGAAATGGACTTGATGCAAATGCAACTAAATGTAATGATGATGATATGATCATGATAGATGAATGCAAGGTTGTTTAGACTTTGCATGATGCACTTGATGATGTATAAGAGTACTCTGTCGCTATTGTATCCAAGACCAGCTCAATTTTCACATAACTTCTCACATTAACTTTGTTCACACTTGCACATAGCACTATGTATATGAATAATGAAAGAGTAAATGGATGGGCGATATGTAACAAAATGCAATATAAACAAATGAGATGGAATGATGATCCATAGTGCTTTATTTTCATCATTGAGCTTAAAAATGTTGTAAGAAAATACAAGCAACTTGACATAATGATTCAAGATGACCTGAGTATTGCTTACATGGATTTTGATATAGTAAGTTAATACAAGCAACTTGATAAAATGGATCAAGTTGACCTAAGTATTGCTTGCAAAATAGACAAGTATTATCTCCTTTTATGCATGACTTGGAACGTCCTCCTTGATCTTTTGCTGATCATATCCTGAGACAAGTTCACACTGTAATCAGAGATGAACCATCATCGAGTTTGGATGAGGCAGTAGGAACCAAAGATGGAGCATTGTACCAGTAAGCAAACAACATATATAATGAATAAAGAATATGGATCCTCGATAATGGTTCATGCTCATATGGTCGAGGTATACGTTGTAGTCAGCAAGTCATAGTGATCTATGACTGTATTTTGCCTATGATCACATAGCTTAGTGAACTTCCCCCGTAGACACCATTAGTACATGCCCCAAAACTTCATCGGAATAATTCACAGAAGATACACAAACAATGATGTAGGAACCTGATATGAATAAATGACCCACAAATAAATCAAGTAGTTGATAGCTTAAACAAAATTTTCTTGTCAAAGAAAACGGTACCATGTCTTTGTTTTGGTAAGGAATGATTCATCCTTGTTTTAGACATTTTGCGTGTTTGATGTTAATTGTTTGGTTGATCGGATAAGTGGTCATCGTTGGAGTATTTCACAATGTTTGTTTGGTATTTGCTTTGAAAAATGTATGTACAGGGCATTGCCATGTTTTTGATTGATTTTTTATGTTTTATCATGTTTTTGGATTTTATGAGATAGTTTTGAATGTTTTTGTATTTTCTGAGACAATTTTTTCAATGTTTTTGGTATTGTGATGATTGTTTTCAATGAATAACTCAGTGAATCATAAAAAAATGTAGTATCCACTTCCATCAAACTATATTAAGGGTATTGCCCCCAGTTTAGACATGACTATGAAAAAGTGGGATGTGAGACGTGTGAAGTATTATCTTGGATTGCAAATCAATAACCAGCCATGGTTTGGACAAATGGATGAGTGGATGCAATGAACGTGATCACAACAAGTCTGAAAAACAATGGAGCCATAGCCTTTACGAGTGGCAGTTGTTGTTAGGGTTCCCATAGATACTGAGAGGGGGGGGGGGGTGAATCAGTATCTAATCGGTATTAAAATTTTCTTAAGACAAAACATGCAGAACATAAAGTAACAGTGTACCGGTATGCAAGAGTGAATGAAATAAACAGAATCAAAAACATCCACATGAAAAGAACACCATAACACAAGATGTTTAACAAGGAAACCCGGTGTGGGAAAAACCTCGGTGGGATTTGTGACCCACAATATTCACTTACTGGCCAATAAGAGAATATTACTTACAATAGGGGCCTACACATGCAGGAAGGCCAATTGCCTAGAGCACACTGCTCAATGAGAAGTCACACTGACTTACAATGAGGATTATGCTAATCCAGTATTCTATGTTGCTTTATAATAGCATCTTCAATGCTAGATTCAGTACCGGTTCTTTCTCTGTTCTTTACATATACCCTTGACCTATAATTCGCACATTAGGTCTATCTAATAATTTTCTTTATGCTCTCTTACCTATCCCTACAAATGTCTATAATGATCTCTTTTATATACAAGAGTCATTTTACAATTTGCCAAGTCGGCTTGCAATAATAATCAAAATATTACATATCAAAAATCCTGTCGGCCTTTGTGCCGGTATACATCTTTTCTTCTATGCTGGTGTCGGTGTAAAGTGGTTTTGCTGATGTCGGTGCACTATCTTGCTTGAATAATGCTTTGCCGGTAGAATGTCTTGCCAGTGCCATAGGATTGCAAGGTTGCCATCAATGACAAAACCTTCAATCACACACAATGTCTCATTGGAGTGTCCATATGCCAACAGCTGTTTGCCAGGTTTTCACCATCGCACTTACCCAAGGTGCCACTGGAGTGGTTGTTCACCATTTGGATGCATAATTTTTCTTTACTATTTTGATGTTTTTGTATTTTCCTCAAGACATTTATCTGAATGTTGTTGGTATTTTTCCCGATATGCATGGGAGCCTAATGCTTTGTGCGGCTTATGTATAAAACCATTTGAGGTGCATGTTGTTGATTGGATCTGCTAGCAGTTCTCCTTCTGAAGTAGCCAACTGATATGCGATGAACCCAAATACTGCAGTGATAACATATGGACCCAGCCAATTTGATTCAAACTTTCCCTAGTGTTCTTTGTTGGGTTGGTTATGAGGATTTTCTTGGAGAACAAGATCACCTACCTCGAATGTATGAGGTCTAGCCTGATGATTAAAGCTTCTGCTCATGCATTGTTGATAGGATTTGAGGTGATTGTATGTAGCTTGTCACTTCTCATCAAGTAGCTCTAAATATTGAAGATGGGATACTCTGTATGCTTCATCATCTATGAGATTGTGCAAGGAAACCCGTAGAGATGGTATCTCAACTTCAATAAGTAAGATAGCTTTTGCGCCATAGACTAGTGAGTAGGGAGTTGCGCCTGTAGGGGTTCGAATGCTAGTTTAGTATGCCCATAGTTCTAGATTCAATTGAACATGCCAATCACAACCGACATCATTGACTGTCTTCTTGAGGATTCTTAATATGTTCTTGTTTGATGCTTTGGCCTGACCATTGCCTTGTGGGAAATAGGGAGTAGAAAAGCGGTGTTGGATGTGAAATTTCTCACAAAGCTCACGAACATTCTGATTTTTAAAAGGAAGCCCATTATCTGTAATGATAGACATGGGTACACCATACCGGTAGATGATGTAATTAAGGATGAATGAGGCGATTTTCTTGCCGATGATGGGTAAGTGGAACAGCTTCGATCCACTTTGTGAAGTATTCGGTGGCGGTAATAATGAATTTGTGGTCGTTGGATGAAGATGGATGGATTTTACCCACAAGGTCAAGGGCTCATTAACAAAAAGGCCATGGTGTTGTGATTGGTTGCAATTCTTGTGTTGGTGCATGTATCAGGTCTCCATGAACTTGGCATTTCTTGCACTTTCTAACAAAGTAATAGGAGTCTTTTTCCATAGATGGCCAATAGTATCCAGCGCGTAGGAGTTTCTTGGCAAGTGACGGACCGCTTGCATGAGTTCCACAAATTCCTTTATGTACCTCTTCCAAGGCCTTTGTTATCTCATCTTGTTCCAAACTTTGAAGGAGAGTACCATCAAGACTACATCGGTATAGGGTTTCAGCAATAATGGTATATCGAACGGTTTGGTGAATGAAGGTTTTACGTTGGTTATTCGATTGGTTAGGAGGAAGTGTGTGATCATGTAGGTAGGTATAGAACTCACCATACCATGGGGATTCGGAACCGATAAGGTGACATATCATCTTAGTTCCAAGGATATCATAAGTGGGAATCCAAAGCTATTCTACGAAGAACTCGTAGCTGTGTGTGTGAAAAGTGAACCTGTATCTATAAGCACAACACTTCAATCAAGTCATTACATGCATGGTTAGATAGATATAATCATGAATAATAAAACCATAACAAATCGACTCATTTCCTTCTAAAAGATGCGAGTATAAGATTGCTCTCAGATTATTAGCAATACCAGTGACTAGACAACATCAAGACGAAGGATTTTAATCTATATGAACATGATGAATGCTCAATGTGAAATAATTAATATGCAATGAGCCTAGAGCAAAAACATTATAATAACGATGTATTCTCTAGCCTTTTTTTGAATGAGAGATGAACCTGAATTTATAGAAAATTCAGAAAGAAACCAACGGCTAAGATCAACTGATGATGAGCGGTCAAGATTTTTCAAGAGGAAGCACAATCCAAGTGAATTGATATGATTAGATGCTTTTATCAATTTTAAAGGAAGTTGAACTAAATTTAAGATTAAAATCGGGAAAAAACTGATTTATTCTCTATTTCATTTTATTTTAATATTTAATTGTTTTAATTGCTTTCTTTGAGATTATCTATCAATTTTTAATTTGTTTTTTTCAAGATTATCTCCAGTTGATTTCTTTTCTCAAATTTTTAATTCTTTTTTGTCAATTAATTCCTTTTTTGATTTATTTCCATTTTTGAAGATTTGTGCTCATAATTTCCAATTCCTCTTTCTTGATTTGTTTCCTTTTTTGAAGATTTGATGGCAAATTGATTTATTTAATTAAATTAATTCCTTTTTTTGATGATTTAATGGCAAATTGATTTATTTAATTAAATATGCTAGGATATTTAATAAAATAAATAAGATAATTGTTTAAAATGATTTACTTGGAATGATTTAATTAATTAAATAAATATTTAATTAATATTGAGTGATTGATTTTGCCATGTGACATTTGATGATTAAAGAATTAATTGTGTGCTCAAGATTGATTTAATTGCCCTTGGTTAGGACCTTGGTGATGTTGTCGAGATTAGGGGCCCATGGTTTAGATGACCATTTTTAGGGTATTACATTTGCCCCTCTTTGAATTAATGTGCGAGCAGCGCGTTGGTTCAAAGAATAGTTGATGTCTAGGAGATGTCAGTTCTGAACTTGATTGATCACGAACTAGATGAAAAGTGAGGTGTTAAGCTTGATTCGAAGCAACAAAGCTTAATGAAGTCTGATTAAAGCGATACCATTCTGGAACTTAATTGAACTTAGGAACAATAGAAAACAAAAGATACTGAACTTGAACTTGATTGATCAAGAAGCGGATCTTACTGATCTAGAACTTGATCGATCTAGACACAGTGAGTGATGATAAAAATCGATCTTGAACTTGATTGATCAAAATACGATAAAGATAAATTGTTTAGCTTGATCAAGAAATGAATACCGAACACCTGCTTAAATTTAGTGTGATTAAAGATACTCTTTAAACTCTTGATTGAGTTTAAACGAATAATCAGCTTGATGAAAAGCGATGAAACTGATTAACTTTAAGAGATTGATTCAGATGAAAGACAAATATCAGTTTGATATGAAGCGATGAAACTGATATGCCCCTGGAGATTGATTTGATTCAGAAATCTCAACTTGATATAAAGCGATGAAGTTGAGATGCCCCTAGCAATGAGGTCTTAGTTGATTGATTTTCTTTAGTTGAAAAAAAGATGTTTTGCTCGACTTTTGATGAAGATTTGAACATTTTCTTGACATTTGAAGATGTGAGGTCATAAGGTCACGAGTATGCCCCCTCGGGAGCGAAATTGAAAGATAGCGAGGGTACATAATGATTATAGGCAATTTTGAGCAATGATAATGATTTTGAGCACAAATGGATTCAGAGGAATTTTTGAAAATTTTGCATTGAGTGATAAGATTAAGTGCCAAGTTGATCGTAAAGTTGATGTGTAGAATGAAATTAATATTCAACGTTGAAATTGAGCACAATCTGAAGAAAGAATGAGCTTTTGATGAAAAGAGCACTAAGTGGTCAACATCGTGAAATTTCAATTAGAGAATTGACATCAGATTTCGATTTCGATTCCGAAAATGGACTCAGGACAGCCGATTTACAAGCTCATGATTTGATTTCATCGTACTTGTGTTGATTAGCTTATGAGATGTCTTTTATATGCTTTATTCTATATGTATGCATTTCTTTTCAGTATAGATGAATGAATGCAAATGGAATATGGGTTTTTATTTTTCTTTCTTTTCATATGCAAATAAATGAATGTGAATGAGTAATGCAATTTTATTTTATTTTTCTATGCAATAAGATGAATGCAAATGAATGATAGTGAATGTATGAATCTATATAATATGCTTATGTATGCAGCTAAACATCTCAAAACACAAGTACCCGATCAGAGAAATGATGAAAAGAGACCACTTAGCGAAGAAATGATGACGCTCCAACTCTCATTCAGCAGACAAAGAGGAAGCATTGTTACTATACCGAAATCATTCAAAATGCATGAGATGCAGAATGAAATGCAAGATTGATATGCAAAATGAGATGCAACCCTAAACCTAGTCACTGGACTTTGAAAAGCTTAATTTTCATCATTGAGTGTTTTACAATTATAGCAGGCATAGTAGAGTTCCTTTCTTTTCATGTGCAATATTAATGATCTTGTCCACAATGACCCTTTTTTCTTGCTCATATCCTTGGACAGATTACGCATGGACATGGATTGCACAATGAAGAAATTCCCTCAAAACAAACAAAGAAATGATGGGAACCTCCCTATAGCATTCAAATAAGTAGAGTCAAGGTATGTAAGGCGATTCCACCTGATGTGAAGGCTCTTATCAAAGACACCCAGCTAACTTAGATGTTTCCAGATCATTGGGATCATTCCTACAAGCAAAAAACAAGAAAATATTATGCCCCCAATCCTTGCTCCTCTTAGTCAAGATAGACTTCCTCGAGTTACTCAGAGGGATAATAATCAAAAACCAATATAAAAGACAGCACACAAAGAAAATTTTCATGCATAGCTCAAACAACTTAGTGATTGTTTTTAGTTATGTTGTTTTGCTTGTTAACTCAGTGATAAAACTCTTCAGTAGTCAGGAGACAGGTGACTGACTCGAAGTGGACGACCAAGTTTCACTGACGTAAAATTGACTTGGTTGACACTTCTTAGAACATGTAATGTGCCCTTGTCGATTACCTAAGACTAAGACAATGATCGGTTTCAAGCCATGAGGGTTCCAGCGAACTAGGATGTCACAAAAGTGACTGAAATATGTACAAGTGAAAGTAAAGATGCGTGAAAGTGGGAATGCCAATGTTGCGTTGATAGATGGAGCACTTGAGTACAAGAGGCGCCTGTTTACCAGGTTTTCACCTGCTTGGCAGAAATTCATATATTTTTTTTACCAAGGGCCTGTTTACCAGGTTTTCACCAAAGCATTTTCTCTTTTTTTTTCTTTTTTTTTCTTTTTTTTTCTTGTGTTTTTCTTTTTTCTTTTTTTCTAAATTTCTTCAAGACTTTTTTTTGTTTTTTAGGATTTTTTCAAGACTTTTTCTGATTTTTTAGGATTTTTTTTTTTAGGATTTCTTCAAGACTTTTTCTAATTTTTAGGATTTCTTCAGGACATTTTATGTTTTTTAGGATTTTTTCAAAAGTTTGCCCCTAGTGTCTAGAAAGGCAAAAGGGATTTTGAGTACATGAATGGATAAGTGAATGATGGTGGATGCTTTCAAGGACTGTCTCACAACGTTAATCCAAGCATAGGAAGCAGATATAGCAATGTAAATCAAAGATTTTAGCGATGCAAAACAAGGATTTTAGCGATGTAAAGCAAGGATATAGCGCAACAAAGCAAGGATATAGTGTAACGAAGCCATATGGTCCAAAGAAGTGGCCATGTCAAGAGGTTTGTGGAAATCATGTTTTTGCATTTTGTCCATATTGATCAAGATCAAGGGATAGATTTGGATAGGAGGCAGATATGATAAGCAAGATCAAAAGGGAGTAATGAAGGATGTAAGCAAGCAATGGATAGGAGCTAAAGGGTCTAGATCAAGTGTAATAGATAGGACACATGAAGCCTGCAAAGATCCTTAACCTTGTCAAGATCAAAGGTGGAAAAGGGATATGAATGTAGATAGAGCGAATGAGGGATAATGGAGGACGAAGGATAATGGAGGAAGGATAATAGATGGATGTACATGGATGGAACTTGCCCCCAGTGTAAAGTGCAAAAGGATAATGGATTACGTATGATGCCTGTTTGCCAGGTTTTCATCATGGTACTTTCCCAAGGCGCCACAAGAAGTGGTTTTCACTCGTGGATGAATTTATCTCTTTACCTTTTTTTTTAATTTTTTTTTTTTAATTTTTTTTCTTCTTTTTTTTCTTTTTTTTTCATCATTTTTTTTTTCTTTTTTTTTCATCATTTTTTTTCCTTTTTGGAAGATAATAGAGGCATGCCAAGGGATGGAAGAAGGACCCCAATGTCTTGCTGCTTTGGATAGTACCCTTAGAATATGAGTTGCAATAGACCATGGCTATGAAGGTATGCTCAAAGATGTTGGCAGGATAATGAAATGAAACTAAGGCAAGAACTTATGCAAAGGATTGGATAAGAGGGATGGAAGGGTGAAAAAGAGGTGTTGGATAATGGATGGGATGTTGGAAGAATTGTGTATGGCTAGATGGAAATGTTGGAAAGATTAACATTGGCACATACCTTGAGGGATGGTGGACATATGGAAGAGAAGTGAATCTTAGATTTTGAGATTTGGATGGAGGAAAGGTTACAGATTTTGGGGCATAAGAACCCAAAATTGATGAAGGAGGTGATGGAGGAATAGACTGGTGTGCTTCAAGCAGTCGTTTAGGGATCCACACGATTTTTGATTTTTCATGTTTTTGTAGTTCTTTAGAGCGCATTGCTTGTACAAGTGCCTTAGGAACCCATATAACTTTTGACTTTTCTTCTTTCTTTGTTTTCCTTTGTGGTGTGTTGTATTTTTCTTTTCCTTTTTGGATCATATTTTGCTTTGTTTTGACATGTCGATTAGATGAGACATGTTGATCCTTGAATACATGTGGATTGCTTGACTTATGAATTTTATGTTTGGAGGGAGAAAAGAATGTGTGATAGATAGAAATGATATGGAGGTCTTTTAGATGGATGGAAGGTACTCGAAGATGTGTGCCTTTGTTGATTTTTCATAAGGGATGGAGGAATGGAAGTGATGATGGGGAAAGCATATATTTGGATTTAACTGGAGAAATGTAGGATTTATGAGAGATACCAACATCTTGAGAGTGAGAAATGTAGCCATTATAATCAATATTTTCTTTTATAGCAGGGGGTTCTAATATACCATGTTCATGAATATCTAACCCTTTTCTTTGATAATGCATGCTTTGAAAGATCTTTTTAACAAAGGGTTTCTTCTTACTTTTGATGCTAGAGGCAAGTCCGTTTTGAGGTGGAGGTGGCTTGCAAGGTATGATAGGATCATGAAGTGAACATGGAGGATTATGACAAGGAGATGAAGGGATACTTTGATCTTGACATGGAAGAGGAAGATCACTGGATTCCTCTTTAAAGGTTCTATTCTCTTGACTTTCAATGGAATCATCAAAAATAATGGAAGGTATATCTTGATCTTGCATAGGAAGTAGACTAGGAATGAGATTTGGAAGGATGGTTTTCTCTTGAGATGGAAGGGGGTCATCTTGGAATAAATGGAAAGGTATAAGGGGATCATCATGGGATTTTAGGGAGGTAGGATCTTTTTCAATCATTAGATGGGTTTGAGGAGTTTTGGTGTCTTGATCTTGATTTATGATAGGACTTGTTTCTTCATTTTTCAAATTATCCTCTTGACATGAAGCCATTTCTAAGGAAGGGATAGGATTTTGCATAGGCATAGGGGATTCTTGGAAGATCTCCATATTTTGGCATGATGGGGAAGCATTTTGAGTGGGACTCTCTAGAGTGGGTATGTTTGGAATTGAAGTGTATGATGGCATAGGATCTGGGATTTTTAAATCTTTAGAGGAACTCGTAGCATTAACTTGGATTTCCATAGGAGATAGCCCTTGAAGGTAATCATGAGAAGTTTCATTGTTTGAAGGAGATGGTATGGATTGTTTCTAAGAATTTTTAGGAGATGGAGGCATTATGGAAGAGATGGAGGCTACATATGGAGCCTTGCTAGACATAGGTTCATGATTTTGATTATGCTTAGAAGTAGTTCCTTCTTTTCTTTAGGTGAGTCATTAGGATCTTCAATTTCAATGACACAATCATCAAGGAGATCTTGAATTTTATGTTTTAATTCCATACACATTGAAGTCTTATGTTTGTTATGCCTATGATATACACAATAACTACTCAAGACTCCACATCCCTATGTGGTCTTTTTAGGCAATATGATAAGATTGTTCTTAATAAGCTCTTCCAAAGCTGACTCAATAGATTGCCCCAAAGGTGTAAACTATCTATCTAGGGAATAGATGTCTTTTTGTCTTGGTGAAGGTGTCTCATGAGCTTGTTTGACATTTGGCTTTTGATTGTCAATCATTTGTTGGTATTTTCTTGTCAAATCACATAATTGTTTTAGCACTTCTTGAATTTTCTCACACTTGATATCATACATTTGTTTTTCAAATGGAGTCATTGATTTATTTTGTTGGATTTCCATGTCATATATTTCTTCCTTTATATCTTGAAGCATTTGAGCATAGATAGCCATGGGAATTGGAGCTAAGGTATCCAAGAGATTCTTACTTTTGTCAAAAAAATTAGAAGAGCTTTTGGTTTGAACAGGCATTTTTAACCGACAGGACCGAGAGTGAGATGTGTTGCAGAAGTCAAGATCAAATTGTAGCTAGCAGTTCATTTAACGTACTGATTGAGAGAAGTAACTAAAGATCTGGTCTGGTTTCAGGAATGATCTATCATGTGTAAGATGTTATCTAAGTTAAATTAGGTTTGATAAGATGTTTGTTTGAACTAGCTTAGAGATGATCGACAAAATCGTGCAACGCAATGGCAGGGGTACACTATCAAGGTTGTTTATGCTCAGGAGGATGATAACCAATTTTAGACTTGTTGTAGATTGTTTTAGACAATTTTGACTATTTTGACTGACAAGATCAGGAATTCGTATGACAGAGGATTGGACAGAGACGAGATTCTCATAGACAGAGTTTCAATGACTGACGACTACTAGTTTCTGATAAGGACTGATGTTTCAATGACTGATAGAGACCAGTTTGGACATAGACAGAGTTTATCACTGAATTATTTGATATTGTTTGATTCATTTTCTTCAGTTTCAGTATTTTATTTTCAGTTTCAGGGATGAAAACACAGAAAACACGCAAGATATATAATAATTCAATCACAGCACGCTAACCCTATGGAAGTTGGCTTAGAGAAGAAAACCTTTTCTTGCTGACTTAGGTACACACCCAATAGCTAATCAAAATGCAGCCACTGAGTCTCACGCAATGGATTCTCGACACCGTATTAGCTGACTTCAAATGCTAATGGGGGCACGATACGGCAAGTGTCTTCGGAGAGTTACTATCTCTCTTGCACAAAGATTATCAACCTTTCGAAGGTGAATCGGGTAGCTTCTATCTTATAGTTCTTAGTCAAGAATTTCATTTGAAATTATCCCTTGAAGTCACGCAAGCATGATTGAGGCCTATAGCCCAACAAGGTATCGAAACAAGTTGTAGTCATGTAAACATGATTGAGACCGTGAGGCCCTACAAAATGCTCGATATGAGAGATCTCAAAGAGAAAACTCAAATAATCTCATCCTCTGAGACTTTAATCACCAGAGGCCTATTTATTATAGTGAGTTGGAATGCTCAGGTCCAGCTATACTCACTTGGTTCATTCTCATAGGGTGATTACTTTTTCCCACTGTGACAGGCCTGCTAAAGGTACACAAATCTCAAAACTTAGAAAAAAGCTTCGAGGGTCTAGATTTCTGATTGTCTATAAAAGACAAGAGCATACTCTCCTACCTCTTAGATTTTTATGAAAACACAAAAGACAAATTTGTTCTTTAACCAGATAGCAATTTAAGTGCCTAAGAAAATACTAAATGAATACACAATGTTTAGTCGATTCTCCTTAGGCAACCTGCAAAACCAATATGTCAGCAGTCATTTTCTTCTTGATTCTTTGGCAGGCGTATGTTTGATTGATAGATTCTTTGACAAGCATCCTGAAAACATTAAAATCCCAAAATTAGTTTCCAAAATAACATAAAAAATAAATATCAAAAGAAAATTCTAGCATGCAAACTATAAATTAAACTAATCTAACAAGAATTTCCATTTTTTATAACTATCCTAGTTATGACAGTTTTGATAATACTGCACTCTGTCATTTATAACTTTTGAACCAGAAATAGTTTGGAAAATCTCTTTGGTGGAAATGTGGAAAACTTGGATTTACAAAACCTATTAAAATTTGGGTTAGATCCAACTGTTAAATAAAAAGTTATGCCCTTCGAACCGAGACCATTTTTTACTATCATAGAAGAATAAGTAAAATGATAGTCCTGCACTTTGTCAATCATAACTTTCAAACCCAAAATATTTAGGAAAATCCCTTAAGTGAAATTGTAGAAAACCTTGTGTTACACAACATATCAAAAATTGGTTTAGATCCAATGGTTCAATAAAAAGTTATGCTCATAGAAGAACAAACAAAAAGAAAGATTTTTATTTGCAAATTTAACACAATGTTTATTAGTTATAAAAACCAAACATTAAATTTGTTCAAGAAATATTAGAAATGTTGTAGTTGTGGGTTCGAGCCCCATAGTGGGTGCCAGAAATGTGTGTGTCAAAAGTGAACATGTATCTGTAAGCACAACACTTCAATCAAGTCATTACATGCATGGTTAGAAAGATATAATCATGAATAATAAAACCATAACAAATAGGTCCATTGCCTTCTAAAAGATGCGAGTATAAGATTGCTCTCAAATTATTAGCAATACCAGTGACTAGACAAAATCAAGCCAAAGGATTTTAATCTATATGAACATGATGAATGCTAGATGGATGCAATATTAATCTAACAAGATTTAAGCAATATCAATCTAAATGATTTAATCAATGTGAAATAATTAATATGCAATGAGCCTAAAGCAAAAACATTATAATAACGATGTATTCTCCAGCCTTTTTTTGAATGAGAGATGAACCTGAATTTATAGAAAATTCAGAAAGAAACCAATGGCTAAGATCAACTGATGATGAGCAGTCAAGATTTTCCAAGAGGAAGCACAATCCAGGTGAATTGATATGATTGGATGCTTTTATCAATTTTAAAGGAAGTTGAACTTAATTTAAGAATAAAATCAGGAAAAAAACTGATTTATTCTCTATTTCATTCTATTTTAATATTTAATTGTTTTAATTGCTTTCTTTGAGATTATCTATCAATTTTTAATTTGTTTTTTTCAAGATTATCTCCAATTGATTTCTTTTCTCAAATTTTTAATTCTTTTTTGTCAATTAATTCCTTTTTTTGATTTATTTTCATTTTTGAAGATTTGTGCTTATAATTTCCAATTCATCTTTCTTGATTTGTTTCCTTTTTTGAAGATTTGATGGCAAAATGATTTATTTAATTAAATTAATTCCTCTTTTTGATGATTTAATGGAAAATTGATTTATTTAATTAAATATACTAGGATATTTAATAAAATAAATAAGATAATTGTTTAAAATGATTTACTTGGAATGATTTAATTTATTAAATAAATATTTAATTAATATTGAGTGATTGATTTTGCCATGTGACATTTGATGATTAAAGAATTAATTGTGTGCTCAAGATTGATTAATTGCCCTTGGTTAGGACCTTGGTGATGTTGTCGAGATTAGGGGCCCATGGTTTAGATGACCATTTTTAGGGTATTGCAGTAGCATGTTGAATTTTATGGAAGATCTAGGAGAGATGCAATGGTAGCCATAGCGTCAGCAGCTCGATTCTCATCTCTGGGTATCTGCTCAAAGGTGATAGTAATGAATGATGTTTTTAATTTGTCCACCATTTGTTTGTACGGCATGAGTTTGTCATCTTTAGTCTGATATTCATCAGTTGCTTGTCGAATGACCAGTTGGAAGTCTCCATATACTTGTAGTTCTTGTAACTTCAATTGCATGGCTAGCCTGAGTCCTGTGATCAAGGCCTCATACTCTACTATGATGTTTGTGCATGGAAATGTGAGCCTGTAAGACTTTAGGATGTTGTCACCTTGAGGTGTGATAAACAGAATGCCTGCCCCCGAGCCATGCCTAGTGTATGAACCATCAAAGTATAGTTTCCATGGTTGTGCTGCTGTGATCATGAATATCTCTTCATCTGGAAAATTGGAAATGAGAGGATGATCACCTATGAGGGGAGCATCGGCCAACTGATCTGCAATAACTTGACCCTTGGTAGCCTTACAGTCCACATACTCGATGTCAAATTCACTTTGAATCATCACCCATTTGGCCAAGCAGCCTATCAATGCTGCTTTGTTGAGTAAGTACTTGAGTGGATCAATCTTTGCAATGAGTTGTACTTTATGTGTCAATAGATAGTGCCTCAGTTTAGTAGCTGCCAAGATTACTACTAGGCAAGCTCGCTCAATAGGTGTGTAATTGAGTTCATAGCTGACCAGTATGCAAGAGATGTAGTAAACAACACACTCTTTCCCTTCTGCATTATGTTGTGCCAGTAGTACACCTAATGTTGTATTAGTTGCTAAAATATAGAGTAATAAAGGTCTATTTGGATCTAGTGGGATTAGTAATGGTGTATTTATGAGATAGTCTTTAAGCATCTGGAAGGCTTGTTGGCATCTGGTATCCCATTGAAAGCGAATGTTCTTGTGTAATAGGTGTGTAAATGGGTGACACTTATCTTCCAGTTGTGCAATGAATCTTCGGATGGATTAAAGTTGTCCTTGCAATGTCCTTAGCTGACTGATGTTCTTTGGTGGTGGCATGTCCATGATTGCCTTGACTTTTGCTGGGTCAGCCTCAATACCTTTGCTTGAGACAATGTATCCTAGAAGTTTACCTGAGGTTACTCCAAAGACACATTTCTTTGGGTTGAGTCAAACATGATATTGTTCTAGTCTATCAAAGATTTTCTCTAATATTTCTAGATGACCTTCTCTTGTTAGTGATTTTGCCAATAAGTCATCAACATAATCTTCCATTATGGTATGCAGCATGTCATTAAAGATGGTGGTCATTGCTCTTTGATAGGTCGCTCCTGCATTCTTTAGACCAAAAGGCATTACATTCCAACAGTATGTTCCCCATGGACATGGGAAGGTCATCTTATGTTGATCCTCTGGTGTGATCTTTATCTGATTGTATCCTAAAAAGTCATCCATGAGTGAAAGCATGGCATGTCCTGTTGTTAGGTCCACTATTATGTCGATGTTTGGTAGGGGGAAGTCATCTTTAGGACATGCCTTGTTCAAATCTCTAAAGTCAGTACAGATACGGATGCCTCCATTTGGTTTGCCGATAGGCACAATATTGGATATCCAATCTGCATAATCAATTGGTCTAATGAAACCAACATCCAGGAGTTTCTTAAGTTCTGCTTTGACTAGTACTGCTATCTGAGGATGCATCTTGTGAAGCTTCTGCTTGACAGATTTGGCTCCTTCTGCTACGGTGAGGTGATGCATGATTAAATCAGGATCAAGCCCAGGAATGTTTGCATATGACCATGCGAAGTTGATCTGGCGTTTCTAGAAGAACTCTACAAACTTAGGTTGTTCCTCTGGAGTTAAAAGAGATGCCAGATGTATGTGGTGAGAAGTTTTAGGAGTCCCCACATTGTATTCTTTTGTTTCCTCAATGAGAACTGTCAATCATTTTTGTTGTGTACTAGAAGGGAGGATGTCAAACCTTTCATCCTTCGGTGCCTCAGAGAGGTTTTCACCATTGGATACGCTCTTTCTTTTTACTTTTGTGGGACCAAATAGTGCCACAGTGTGGTTTTCACTGGAAGATCCATGTTTTATTGTTATATTTTTGTAGTTGAAAGGTTTGGCATCCTTCCCAAAGTATGTTGCACTATTAAGTTCAATGGCGAATCTAGCTTTGTGATCCCCGCTTGGTATGTTATCCCGTAGTTCCAAAAAGTAAATGATCACCTCATCATTTTGGAAAAGGTCAAGACATGGGGGATTAGGTTGGTTCCATTCGATGAGTTCAGGATGGATAATGGGCATTACCTCATCGATTAGGTTAAGTTCATTAGATGTGTCAGTGAGGGTTAAGACGTTGTACTGAAGGTCATTGATGGTACTCTCCCTATCAAAATCAGGCGTAGGATGTGACATACGGTCTGTGGAAGAAGTTTCCAACTCAGGAACCCAAGAGGTCTTTATATGTGCTTCTCCGTAAACAGGGATGTCTTTGTGAGGTGGAGGTAGTGATGTGTCTTCCTCATCTGAAGTATTAAGTTGTATGGAATTGAATTCCCACTCATGTGAGTCAGTCTTTGAGTCGCTTTCTGGTATCCGATTACTATACCATACTGGGATGTCCTTTGAGTTAAACATTGCAAGTGTGATTGGTTGATGTACCTTTGTAGATGAAATGATCAGTGTTGCAGGAAGGATTATGGGGATCAACGAACCCGATACGGGGAGTATAGGTAGTGGTGACTTTTTTGCTTTTGCTAGAATTGCCAATGTTGTCGATACTGTTGTGGGTTATGATACAGTTGCTGTTGCTAATGGTGCTATTGATGTTATTCCTGTTGCTGATGGGGTTACTGGTTTGTTTGGTGGGATGATTGGTGTTGTGGATGGTTTTGCTGGGATTTTTAACCTCGATGGGGCAGTTGCCATGGTGTTTGATGCTTCTTTTATAATCAAAGGTGACCTCTTTGTAATAGGTTGATATAGGGGTTGGTTGGGTTTTCCTTTGAATCTGAGCTTAGGAAAGATCTCCTTTTGAAAGCCTAGGCCTGTATTATCCTTGGGCTTTAATTCTGGCTGCAATGGTTCATGTTGTCCTTGCTTGCAAGGTCCTAGAGCACTCTGACCATCATAACCCATTATCTGCATAATGAGAAGGCCTTTTCTATACTGATCTGTGGGAAGCTTAGCTTGCGGAATATCGGTGGTGATGGGATCTTTATAGATCCATTCTGCTAAGTCCTCATCTTTGGTCTCTTCTTCTTGACTTTTTCCAAGGATGAATGGCGTCAAAGTACATGTTGGCTTGTCCAATGGCATTTGAAGTAACCGTTGAGGTTTACCATGTGTTCTAGGAGAAGTGGGCATTTGTCCAACACAAAAGAGTTGGTTGAGATTGTATTCCCCAGGACCTTCCTCTGCTATCTTCATTTTGAGCTTCTCTTGCTTGGGTATAGTAGTGTTTGAACTGGAAAGAGAGGCTGGACTTACATATGATGTGGAGGAGATGGCTTCTTTGTTGTTGGGAACAGTAATCTCTGGTTGATGATTGATATTATGACAATATGCAAAGGGGTTTGCATCGCACAGGATTGTGATTTCTACACCATTATGTGGTAACTCGATACACTGATGGTAGGTGGATGGGACGGATTGCATGACGTGTATCCAAGGTCTTCCTAACAATAAATTGTATGGCAGAAGAAGGTCCAGAACTTGACAGATGATGTGTTTCACCATAGGGCCTACTCGGATCGATAGCACCACGGCTCCTTTGGATGAACGCTCTGCATCATCATAGGCTTTGATTGTGATCTTCTTGCAGGGATCCACTGATTCAATTGCATATCTTAAAGTTGTGACTAATTGTAGAGTACAGATATTCAGGCATGCTCCATTATTGATCAAGACTCGCTTGATCCTATGTTGGTTGATAAACCCTTCAATGTGGAGTGAGGCGTTGTGAGATTGTTGGAAGGAGGAGTTGTCACTTTCAGAGAAAGTGAGACAAGGTGATGACCTTAAATTTCCAACCATGGCTTGGAATTGATCTGTATTTAGGTTTGCAAGGACCGATGGCTCTTGGAGAGCTTGATCCAAGATTGTTTTATGGGATGGAGATAGGTGCAATAGCTCTAAGATAGATATCAATGCGGGCATTTTGTCTAACTGTTCCACAAGGTTATACTGATTTGGGATAGATGGGGTGCCTTATGGAGTTGCTTTTATGGTAATCTTGCCACGATGTGTAACAACATTGCAAGTGGAGCTGGGATTTTTGATGGTTATAGTTGCAATTTATTCACTGGCATCATATATGTGATTCATAGTGTAATTATATGTGGCTTGCGTATAATTGGTGGTATTTGTGTTTCTCCCTGAAGTGGAAGGACCCCTTTGATCTTGTGATGGAAGTGGATTTTTAAACATGAGATGATCATTGTTTGTTGTTTTTGGGTCATGGCCTTCGATTTTGATTTCACCTCAGTCAATAAGATCTTTCAATCTGTGGCAATTGCTTGTTTTATGTCCTTTTCCTTGATGGAAGTCACAATGTTCAGTATCCCTCCACCATGAAGGTTTGACTTGAGGTTCATAATTTGATGTTTTGGGTAAGGTAACCAGATTTTGAGAAACCAACTGTCGTAACACTATTTTGATAGGTTCCCCTAAGGGAGTATATGTTTGTTTTGGTTTGAAATTTTGTTGACGTTGCCTGGGTTCCTCTTGAGATGTGTTGCATCCTTGACTTGGAGGAGAAACTGTGTTATTCTCGGGTGGGGGTTATGTCCTATAAATCGAACCATAGGTTGTGCACTTTTGATAGTTCTTGCATCCACAACCCCGTCGTTGACGATGTTTTTGTTTTTGTTCTAGAAGTTAGGCTTGTCACTATTGAAGCATGGGTGAGGGCCATCCTTTGGCTCATTATATATCTTGATAAGCCCTTTTTTGATGAGATCCCGCTCACATTTTAAGCCTTTGGTGATCATGTCATTGAAAGAGTCTGTGTCTTTTACGTCTAGGTGAAGTTTCATTTCATCATTTAAGTTGGAAATAAATATTTCCACTAGTTCTTGTTCAGGTAACTGGAGAGAATGTCTGCTAGACATTTGACACCATCATTGCAGAAAGACTAAAAATAGCTCACCTGGTTTTTGTTTAGTGTTACATAGATCAGCCATTGTGATATCACGTTCAATGTTGTGTGAGTAATGTGCCAAGAACTTCTAGACTAGCTCTTCGAAGGTCCTAATGCCACCTGGTAATCGAGAAAACCATGATGTGGTTGTTCCTCCCAAGCTTTGGGGGAAAAGGTGCATTAGGTATGTATCCTTGTATGCCACTTCGAGGCAAGCTGAATGGAATTCTCGAACATGATCACGAGGATCTCCTTTTCCTCTATATTTTTCAAACTTGGGTGTTTCGAACCCTCGTGGAAAAGGTGGCATATGAAGGTTCCTATCAAAGGGATAAGGACAAATGTCTTTGAGTGAAAATTAATTGGTTTTTACACCATTATGAAGTTGTTGGGCAAGATTCTCAACTTGTTATCGCAACATTTCTATGTCATTCAGAGGAGGAGGAGGTGGGGGATTACCTTGATGAAAGTTGTATCTAATGTGGTCTCGACCTCTTTCATCCTCATTACGACTTTGGCGTTCTGATGCTTGTCTTAGTTGTGCAATATCAAAGTCAGAGGGTAGTTTAGCTCCTTCTTGAGCAAGTCTTAAAAAGTGAGCATCAGCATTACTCTTGAGTATCTCATCAAAAATTCTATTGAAGAGAGGGTTGTGTTGTGCCCTTTCGATTGCCGCGGGAGTAGGAGTGTCTGGATTTTCATCATTTACATTTCCTCTAAGGGCTTCTTGGAACTCATTGATATTTTCTTCCTCTTCCTCTTCAATTTCTTGTTGTCTAGATCTTGATCTGGTATGAGCCATTTTGTTTACAAGTTTTTGTTGAAGTTTGATGAAAATGATGATGAGTTGGTGATGGAATGAAAGATTGATGTTTGGTGAAGTGTTTCGCATACAAATCTCTAGCACTAAAGGTAAATGTTACCAAAGTTCTTTCTTGAATTGCTTGTTGTGTTGGATTGACAAAGTTTGATGTGATAAGGTGTAGAGGAATCTGAGATGTATTACAGACTCAACTACCTAGTAATAAGAGGATGCACTCATAGACTAGTTTTAACCTGCGTAGAAATGTCTCTTAGGATGAGTTTATCCTAGATGTAGAGACACTCTAAAAGTGATGTATTGTGTTTGATTCAAGCAATTTTGAAAATAGAACGTGGGACAAAAACCTTTGGGTGTTTTGAGAGTTGGAATGGAGTTGATGAGATATGGATATGATAATGGATGAAATGTGAACTTCAATAATAGCTTTGTGTTACATAAGGGACAAATTCTTCTTCTTCCCTCTCAGGGGTGGGTGGTTCTTCCTGAGCTATGTTATATGTGATACAAATATCTGGAAAGAAGGCAGGATTGATCTTGCCTCCCTTATTTTGATGATAACTCAAAGCTCGATATTGAGTAAAAGCTCTACAGTTTAATGACTCTTGATCAAATTCGTTTGATTTCCCTTGAAGGTAAAAACGCATGTGACGTAAGAAGGCTCTATGAGATTCAAAGATTTGTCTATTAAGATAGAAGAATTTCCTCCTTTGATTAAAGCCTTTGAGCTCAATGGTCTTCTCTTTAAGTTGATGTGTTGATGAAGATTCTTCTTTCTCAAGATGTGAAGAATGGTCATATAGTTTGATGTTTTTTGTTGTTGCTCTTGGTTTTTGATCTTTTGCTGGTATTTGAAAATGTTGTGTTGGATGAATACTTGCTTTTGGAACTGATTTTTTTATTTTTCTTTAATAAGAAAACAAAACAAGCACACAAACAGAAGAATGTTGCCTCAAAAGGCACAAGTATGGGTCTAGATCAACCCAATCTTTTGAACTTTTTAATGACCCTTTTCTTCAAATGTATTTTAGGTGTTTTTCCAAAGCCTGAAGTCGGCTCAATTTGCACTTGGTCTTTGACTAAAATGAAAACACTTCAAACACTCTTTATCCCTAAGGTCAAGTGGCCAGTTGCGATAATTTCAGCCCACATCTTGATATTTCTTCGACTTTGGTACTACATACCTTATGAATCCCGTTGTGGCAAGTAAGGATGTGATATACTAAGTCTTGCATGAGCATAACAAATAGATGATCCCTATGATGGGGGAGTCATCACTTTCATCAAGCCACAAGTGACTTTTCAAAAAAGCTATGTTTCTACTCAAGGAAATATGTATGGTGAGTATCTTGGGAGCAAAACCATCTATGCTCTTGCACTGAATTTATCACAAATATCCTCAATCAATAGAATGGGTGGGCTTCTACTTAAAGGTGTTTAGTAATTTTTTATGTCTCTGGACATAAGTTCATTCAGCAGTGACTCACTTAAGAGCCTTGTAACTTGTGGTGGGGCTCATTTGTCCTTTCGACAAGTTACACTGTAGGAACAACTATACCCAAGGCTACAGCTTTTGCTCTCACCTGATTTCTATAGTGGCTCGAAGGATTTACTGCGCAAAGTCGTTCCCAAGAGTGATGTATCTCTTGGTAGGCCTCTCTTAAAAAGATAAAACTTGAGTGTTACTAACACTTTTCTCTTGCACCTAGGACCACGAAAGCCAAGGGAGAGGACACTTTTCTATCTAATTGGAGATGTTGCTCCAACAACCATGATGTTCTTTTTAACTTCAAAGGCAATATGTTTGAGTAAACTAGAATTTGAAATCCTGGTCAACTTAATGAAAAACATGTTTGTGTGAAGTAAAATCGTTTTGCAAAATTGAAACAAGTTGATTGTTCTTTTTACTTGTACAAAAATTGAAGTGTGGATTGTGATTTTTAAGTTTTATGTAAGAAAGAAAATTTGTCTTGTTTTGTTTTAAGCACCAAAAGGAAAATGTATCCCTAACTTGCAATGAAAGCAAATTTGTGTTTTTGTTGAGTTTTAGAGCACCAAAACAAAATGGATCCTAATTTGCAAGAAATGAAATTTGTGTTCTTGTTAAGTTTTAGAGCACTAAATGAAATTTTTTAAGTAACAAACGGGGTTAGTTTAAAACCTGCACATGAAGCAAAAAGTTAGTAAAATCCGACCCTAAGGTGGGCTTCCACAAGCCTAAGAAATTTTATTTTTTTTTTATTACATGGTCTTTTTTATAACATTTTGTTACAATAGTGCTACTCTATGTGAAAATAGAAGCGCTACTTAACACAAACGCACTAAAACGTGGACAAACATGCTAAACTAAAAATTTTAACTGCTAGAACAAGTGCGCTAAAACAATGACAAAAGCGCTACTTAATACTCAAAAGCACTAAATCACAGACAATAGCGCTAAATTTGAGACAATATCGCTATTGTAAATACAATAGCGTTAGAATATCAAATTACAATAGCGCTAAAGTGCTAGCAAAAGTGCCAAAGCGTGACCTGTGTGTCAAGCTAAACAGTCAAAAGTTAGTTTTGAAAACAAAACAAAAAAGTTGTTAGGTGTTGATTCATGTCGGGTTCACCAAATGATGCTCTACAAAATGGGGTAAAGGTTAGACAAAAGCCTGTGGTCATATAACACACAAAAACACAAAAAAAACGTTAGTGTTAATCAACCAAAAACTATTCTAAGCAGGCATATCAAAAGAGACACTAAAAACATGATAAGATATTTTACTATGGAAGAAAATAAAACAAAGCATCTCAAATGTCTTCTACCATGCTCTTAGCTCCTTCTCCTTTGTTTCTCTCCTCTCCAAGCTCCAAATTAGTGTAGCTCTCAACAACTTTTTGCACTATGGATGTTTATGAAGATTCAAGATTGTAGATGATTATGATTTATATTATGCAAGTGTGAATAAAAGTTGAAATAAGAGATTTATCCAATTAACTAATTGATTTTAAACCAAAAGAGTGAATATGATGCTAAATGCTCTCTAGAAATGCCTATAGATTAGATGTATACAAGTTTTCAGGGTCTAGATTATGAAGAAATGGGCTCTATTTATAGGAAAAATGGAGCAATGGATGGTTGAGATTGAGTAATCTCAACAAGGGTCAGGATTGAATGATATTCAATCCATGTGAGGGCTTTCAACCCAATCCTAGGATGACAAGTGTCAATATGAGATAGGTTGAGAGGAGAGGGAATAAGCATTAAATGGTTGACATGACCTAAGAGGTTAACTTGGGAGTTAAGGTCGATATTGGGTTGAGTGAATAAATTCTTTATTCAAAGAATAAAGCTTTTATCCAAAGGATAAACTTTTGTGCAAAGGTAAAAGGATAACCATGGTCAAAGCAATAAATGCTTGAGGAGACACATGAGTCACATGAGGGTTGAGTTAGGGGTTAACCATAAATGGTCATGTAAGAGCCATAAGTGGTTTGGAAGACTTTAAAGGTTAGCTTGTTGAACACACCAAGCATTTAATACTTTTCAAAGACTTTGAAGTCTTTGGGAAGTGACTCCAAGTTGCTTAGGAATGTGACAATAATTAGGGAATGGATTAGGTTAATTAGGAAGGGTTTAGAAGAATCTAGAAGGGGGTTTAGAAGTGCAAGTGGATTTGGTGGGTGAGGGAAAATAGGATTTTAATTAAAATAAAATTAATTTATTTCAACTTGTGGTTGCAACTTGCATTTGTAGGAAAATGCAAGTGGGGGGATAATGATTTAAATAAATGTTTTATTTAATTTATTTAAAAGAAGAAAGGGGATTTAAATGAAATAAATAGAATTTATTCATTTAATTGTTTGTGAATTTGATTGAATGAATTAATTAAAATAAATTCAATAATTTATTTAATTAATAGGAGAATGTTTGAAGATGAATTAATTAAATATTAATTTAATTAACTGATTGCTAGTGGATTTTTAATCAAATAAATAGCAAATATTCATTTAAATAAAATGGACAGATTTATGTGACTACAATGTGTACACAGGAATATACCTAATTATTGAATCTAACATCATTATCATCATTAATTCAAGAATATTAATAACAATCTTATCTAATTAATAGCATTAAATAACAACATCAATATTATTTCATTTCAACAATTAAATTATAATTATTACTCGAATAGTTAGCATCATAACATCATCTTCATCATATCCGTTCACTAAATCTAATATGAGTATCATCAATTGCATCAATAACCATTTAATACTTTAATGGAATAAAATAATATAGACAATTTACTTTTAATTCAACCAATCAGGTTAAAATCACTTGTTACATTCCAAGCATAATCAAATCGGTATCTCACACATGGTAGTTCAAGATCACTACATCAATCCATCATAATCATCAAAGGCACAATAGGTCATGTATCTAAATCAGATATGCAATAGTGGTCCTCACAACCAGGCACAAGAAGGAAAACATGAATCTCAGTGCACAACAAAATTATGATCAACATGAAGTAACCCAACACATTTTTGGTCCAACACGATCATATAACATATACCAATATAAAACTTAAAAATGCACCCAAAACACATCTTGCAACAATGAGATATCCAATCAAGGTCAAAGCTTCACAAAGATGATTCACATACAAATGCACAAGGCACCCCTGTAGGCACAAATCCAAATCTACATCAAAAAGAAAAAATGTAGAGAGCAAACCGAAGGATTATTACATTTCCTAAAAACTAAGTATGTTTTTCTCTTGCATTTCCATATGAACTTGAGAATCAAAAAAGTTTGAGGTAAAATTTTAATCTCTAGGGTTTTTTTGTGCAAATATTTATTAAAATATGGGTGTTTGCAACAATCTGGTGTAAAGCGGAAAAATCGAACCCTAGTTGTTCTCCCCTCCCCAACTCCAAAGAGAGAGAAAGGAGGTCACTAGGGTTGATGGTTTTCACTTAGGAGAGACTTTACATTCAAAAGAGGGGTTGAAACCCATAAGATCCAATCCCACGCAATGCAAGATTGGATTCTAAATGAGTTTCAAGGGTTGTGATAGCAAGGATACCCTCTTTTGTAAAGAATGTAGATAGGATGATTGAACTAAGAATGCATGTAAAGTAGGAAAGATTTGCTTATAAACAGAGATAGGGATACGAGATGAAGCTGCGGACCTAGAATTAGCAGTAAAATGTCGAGACGGTACTGTTCTGCAAATTTGAGCGAAAGTTGACAGGACGATGGCGCCCGGCGTGCACACGGTCCTCCGAAAAATCCGCGAAATGAAGGTGGATCTGTTCGTCTCTGCACAAGGACTCCAGATCTTCAATTACAGCCGCGTACCTGTAACCTACACACAGAAAAGAGAGGACGATTGGGGGGTTAGGGATTAGGGGTTTGCCTTTAGGTCAAACCCCGGTTTTGGAATTAACCAAGAAATGAGAATGCTATAAATGTAAATGTTTGTAATGTAAACAAGTACTAATACCTTGTTGTAAGAATGTTTGTATTCTTACATGTGAAGGTGTAATGTATGTTGTATGTTGTATGTTGTATGTGATCTCCTCTTCAATGGTTGAATCCTTGTCTTGAATGCAACACCTAGCCTTGAATGGAGACTTAGAATGCTCAATTGCTTGAAGGAATGCTTGAATGCTTGAATGTTTGAATGTTTGAATATCGCTTCCACGTCTTGCACAAATATGTTTTCCTCCCCTTTTTTGGAAGAGGAAATGTAGTTTATATACTTGTCAATTAGGGTTGATAGACTGATTTTTCCGACCTTAGGCCGACCAGGAAACATTATTTCCCGAATTGCAAACTTAAAGACCTGATGCCCAAAAGAGATCGGGCCCAAAATAGGGCCAGGGACTAGGGCGTTGGGCGCCATGGTCCTGGGGGACCAGGGCGCTGGGCGCCATGGTCCCACCTCCCGGGGCAGCAGGGTGCAATGAGGGATCAGGCCAAGGTGCAGAAAAATGCAGTTTTTGGTGTTGTAAACAGGTTTCAGGTTCTCCATTCAGGTTCAACATTGCGCCACCATCGTGAAGACCCAAATGCAGTCGAAATTGCAAGTGTCACAATTTTAGGACGCTACATTTAGCCCCCACTTTAGCGGGAGTATAAGCATACGCTCATACTTCTGGTAAAGTATAAGGAAACAACATTGAAAAAAACTTTCACCACGTCAAGGAGGCAAGATAAACCAAGCCCCCAGTGGACTAAGGATCTTACGACTTTGATTGACAAAGTAAAAGGGAAGATCACGAGGGAGAACCATGACTGTCAGTAGTAAGGTTCCCTCACTATGAGTCATGCAAGAAAGATATCAAAAATTTTCAAGGCAAAGCTAAATTTGTCAAGAAATTTTCAAGTATCTTGAAAAGATATGGATGGGATGTATGCCCCCCTACGTTAAAGCGATCGCACACGCCTCACCGGGGGTGATTTATTTAAGGTAGTGATACATATAAGAAATGAGAAAGGAGCACGTTATCACAAGGATTTATCCCCCAAGTGTGAGATAAGCCCAAGGATAATAGACACAAAACACAAATCACAAGGTGACTTCGCTTTCCTCGGGGTCAATATGTTGTATGATAATTCATGTATATCATATGTATGTATGCATAATTGTTCTTCATTCCCCAATCAAGGAAGGTCACCTCGAAGAAGGGAACACATGTGTCTTTTGAGTCAACATGAGAGAGACCAAAAGAGATCTCAATGCTTTGCATCGTCCTCAAGTAGACAACACTAAGGACAACAAATAGAAGAATGAGAATAACACATAGAAGAAGTAACAAAAGAGATCAAGAGAGGAGGAAAGAGTCTGCTATGCTAATGAAACTAGTCTAGCATGTCATCTACCCCCCGATCTTGCTGATCAATATTTTGGGAAGGTAGGAAACACGCTAGAGGAGGAACATCCAACACAGCAGATGGAGCTATCACAAGATCCAAACAAGGGCTATGTTCATGTTCCAAGCCACGTTGTTCTTGTCTAGGAGCTAGGATAAGTGCTTTAGAAAATTTGTTAGATAGATGGTTATCAACATCAACATATTCATATTCACTATCAGAATGAATAGGAGTAACATTTTCATCATGAATAACATTTTCATCTATATCATCATCAAGATTTATAAAAATAGGATCTTTAACTCGCACAGGATCAAGACCATCATGCATCTTATGTTTAGGAGATTTCGGCTCAATCTTCAGCTGAGGAGAAAATGGAATAATACTGGCTGAAGGTGTTTTTGGGGATTGCAAAGTTTGAAAAGCAGCTGCCTGAGCTCTGAGACGACGCTTTCGTCGGCGTTCACGTGCAGAACGATTTCGTCTAGTCTTAGTAGGAAGTTGAGAAGATTGAGGAGGAGGAATATTCTCATCCTTATCACTTGGGTGTTTAGGTTGTGGTCTCTTAGGTTGAATAATAGGAGAAGAGGAAGGTCTCTTCTCTCCATAAGAGGAAGGAGGAGGAACTGCCCCATATAAGGGAGGAATATTTGGTTTAGGAAGGAGACCAAGTCCATCATGACGAGGAGGTATAGGTCTACTTTTAGGAAGTTTATTAGTCATAGGCATAGTCACATTCATAGGGATGAGTTGGGAATCTTCTTGAGGAAAGACATTAGTTTTATCTTTCAAAGGAAGAACTTCCTTCTCAAGAACGATAGGAATGTCAAGTTTGGGTGTTCTAGGTTCACTTAGAGATAGGATCATATCTTTTTTCCACATTTGATAAGATTTAAAAAGATGATCACTCCACAGAGGAAGAGATTGGAATTGTTTAGGCCAAAAGTAATCAATAGGAACGCTAGAAGTTCTTTCAGCTGGTTTAAAGAGACTATGATTGACAGTAACAACTTCACCATTATGGGGAAATTTCAAACACTTGTGAATAGGAGAAGCAATAGCTTTCATGGGAGATAGCCAAGAATAGCCTACCTTCACACGAAATTGTTCAGACGATGGAATAATAGCAAAGCTCACATCAAGGGATTTGTTATGAACCTCAATAGGTAATATAATAGAACCAATTGCAGGAGAAGAAAATGCATCAAATAATTTCACAGCCACATTTGTTTCGTCATAGATCACTTGATTCAATTGCAAAGTAAAAAGAAATTCTTCAGTTATGACATTAACCATACAAGAAGGATCAATAAGCACTCCACGGCAAGGTGTATTCTTGACTTTTGCAACTATATATAAAGGACCACCAGGTGCCCTGATAGTTTCACTGGAATCAAATGTGATGGAAGGTTCTTTAGGGATTTTCTGTTGCTCTACAAAGTTAATCACATTCGGAGTCATAGACACAAGATCATCAGGTGAGACAGAGGAATCATTAGTATCAATCGCATTAGAGGTATGAGAAGGTAATGGATCAGTAAAAATCTGAAGATTTTGGTTAGGAGGAGCTACAGATGTGTTGCCTTTATCATTCACACTAGAAACAGAGATAGTATTATTATCAATCAAATCTTGAATTTTACCCTTTAAAGCAAAACATTTTTCAGTATCATGCCCAGGATGATGATGAAATTGACAAAAAGATTTGTTATCAAAATAGGGTGAATTAATCTTTGCAGGATCTATTTGCTTTATAGGAGGAAGGGTAAGCACATTTTGTTCCAATAACTTATTCATAATACTATGCAATGATTCATTCAAAGAAGTAAACTTTCTCTCTTTCTTGAAAAACTTAGAAATAGGAGGCACACCTGATGCTGCATTCACATTGTTGTTGATGATGTATTCATTGAATTTAATGAACTCTCTGTTCGGTTTAAACTTCCCAAATGGTTGTTGACTACTATCACCCTTATCACTCGAAGCCATAGGATTTGCTTGTTCCATTTGACTCACAGTCAGTTGATAATTGTGAAGAGTTGCGCACAACTGTTGGAAAGAAGTAAACTCAGAAAACAAAAGTTTTTCTCTAATATCTTTTTGTAAATTAGAAATAAAGATTCTTTGAATATCATTGTCAGGTACTAGAAAAGAAATTTGAGCATACAAATGCTTATATCTACCAATGAAATCAGTCACTTTTTCTTTAACACCTTGTTTACAATGCATTAAATCAATCAAAGTAACTTTAGGACTTATATTGTTTTGAAATTGTTGAATAAAAGCATTTGCAAGTTGTTCGAAAGAAGTAATAGAATAAGAAGGCAACGAGCAATACCATTGTAGGGCTTTATCTCTTAATGTTCTAGTAAACAGTTTTGCAAGCAACCTTTGGTCATAAGCAAAATCAGTACATATTGTTTGAAAGGTCTTAACATGTGTTAGAGGGTCACCCTTACCATTAAAAAGCTCCAAATGCGAAATTTCAACATGTTTAGGGGGGATAGCTCGAACAATGTCAAGAGAAAGTGGGCTCGCAACATCAAATGTGGGCACACTAAACTTAGATTAATTCATAGAGGCAATTTGTTGCTGTAAAGAAGAGACAGTTTGTGCAAGATTGTTAATGGTTGCTTCAGTCGAAGAGTTCATATTAGACATGTTAGATTGTGATGGAGGTATTATGTTATTGAAAGAAGGTATTGATTGAGAGTAAGGTGGTGGGACACTATGATAGTTAGTCATAGGAGATGATTGGAAAGGAGGAACACTACAAGGAGGAATGGAATGATTAAACGAATTGCCCCCTTGCGCTAGGTTCATTTGTGGAGATATAATAGGAACACGCATTGAAGGAATGAATGAAGAAGTTGGATTGAATGAAGGAAGAGGGTTGATTGAAGAAGAGGGATTGCCCCCATGACTGGTGATGATAGGAGGAATGTCTTGTATTGAAGTAGTCATTATGTTTGATGTAAAAGTAGGTATACTAGCAATAGAAGTTGTCAAAGGAATAGAATGATTAACTTGAGTAGGAGGTTGTGTATAACCTAAAGTTTCGGCACAACTCTTCATAGGCATCACATTCGAATCCACAATGTGTGCAATACCACGCAAAATATCAATTCCATTCTTATCACTTTGAACCATACGTTTTAGACCCTCAATTAATGAAAGAGCTTCACTATCAGGGTATTCTTGAGACATCCATTGTCGAAAATCATCAAATTGGTTATCCAATTTCGAAAGTTGTTCTACAGAAACCTCATGGAGAGCTTCTTCATCATTAAGAGGATTAGAGGAATTACCCATGTCCTCGTTAAAAAGGCCATTCAAATTAGGTTCCATCTCCTCAGTAATTAAACCTTGGAAGGACTTAATTCTAAGGCTTCGTCTAACGGGAATAGTGTAAGTAGGACTTATTGTTGTAAAACTCATGCACTAAAGAGAGAGAGAAGATTTTGAATTTTAGAGGTAGCAAATTTCAATAAAATGAGCCAATCTCCTAGATTTAAGCTGTTAAATGCAATCAGGACAATCTCCCGAAATTTCGAAAAAAATGTCCGGGACCGTGGCGAACGGAGTGCACACGGTCCTCGCAACTTTTTTCAAAATTTTCAGGGATGAAAGTTATGATGATTTTAAAGCTAATCTGAAAAAATTGAGTGATTTTACGATCTGTAGATAGGCCAAATTAAAGTTGCAATCTCAAAATTGAACCCTACCAAGATTGTTGAAAAATGTAAAATTTGAATTTTGAAAAAGAGAGGGAAACTGAAATTTTGAATTTTATGATTTTAGAGGGAATACTAAAAGCAATGCAAGTTTTGAAATTTAAAAATTGACTCAATTTCACGCAAAATTCAATTTTGAAAGTGGAAATCAAGGTTGTTGCAATTAAACACTTAATTTCAAAAGTCACAAATTGTAAAAATTTGAATAAAGCACTGAAATTTCGAATGAATGCTAACACACTTTTCAGATTTAGGACAGTAAGAAACACAATTTTGATATGAATTTTAATTTCAACAATTTGTGAATGACTATAAGCCTCAATCCAAGCAATCGCTAGACCAACTTTGACTTTAATTTTGAAAGTGTTAAAATTCATAAAATCAGCCAAAATTCTGGATTTTAGCAGAAAAATACAGTAAGATCTAGCTCCCGAAATTTCGGAAAAAATATCGGGGACGATGGCGCTCGGGGTGCACACGGTCCTCACAACTTTTTTCCAAATTTTTCAGGGATGAGAGATATTGTGATTTTATTGCGGAATCCAAAGTTACAGCCGATTTGGAGGTGTTTTGATCAATGAAATTATTAGTCAAAGGTTGAATCAAGAAGGTTTTAAAAATTAGGGTTTTGACACTTAACCACTTAATTTTCAGAATTAGAGCACAAATATGAATTGACAATTTGCAATAGAAGGGTAGATCAGAAACAAGCATTAACAATTAAACATTTCACAAGCTCAATTATTAAAAAGAAAATTTTAGGGTTTTTATGCAATTAACCTCTAAAATTTGCAAAAGATCAAACATGGAAATGTAATTAAGGAAGCAAATTTTTCAGATCTAACCATGAATAATCAGAATTAGGATGTTCACGTCGGGTTCACCAAAATTTAAAGTGGAAAAATCGAACCCTAGTTGTTCTCCCCTCCCCAACTCCAAAGAGAGAGAAGGGAAGTCACTAGGGTTGATGGTTTTCACTTAGGAGAGACTTTACATTCAAAAGAGGGGTTGAAACCCACAAGATCCAATCCCACGCAATGCAAGATTGGATTCTAAATGAGTTTCAAGGGTTGTGATAGCAAGGATACCCTCTTTTGTAAAGAATGTAGATAGGATGATTGAACTAAGAATGCATGTAAAGTAGGAAAGATTCGCTTATAAACAGAGATAGGGATACGGGATGAAGCTGCGGACCTGGAATTAGCAGTAAAATGTCGAGACGGTGCTGTTCTGCAAATTTGAGCGAAAGTTGACCGGACAATGGCGCCCGACGTGCACACGGTCCTCCAAAAAATCCGCGAAACAAAGGTGGATATGTTCATCTTTGCACAAGGACTCCATATCTTCAATTACAGCCGCGTACCTACAACCTACACACAGAAAAGAGAGGACGATTGGGGGGTTAGGGATTAGGGGTTTACCTTTAGGTCAAACCCCGGTTTTGGAATTAACCAAGAAATGAGAATGCTGTAAATGTAAATGTTTGTAATGTAAACAAGTACTGATACCTTGTTGTAAGAATATTTGTATTCTTACATGCGAAGGTGTAATGTATGTTGTATGTTGTATGTTGTATGTGATCTCCTCTTCACTGGTTGAATCCTTGTCTTGAATGCAACACCTAGCCTTGAATGGAGACTTAGAATGCTCAATTGCTTGAAGGAATGCTTGAATGCTTGAATGTTTGAATGTTTGAATATCGCTTCCGCGTCTTGCACAAATATGTTTTCCTCCCCTTTTTTGGAAGAGGAAATGTAGTTTATATACTTGTCAGTTAGGGCTGATAGACTGATTTTTCTGACCTTAGGCCGACCAGGAAACATTATTTCCCGAATTGCAAACTTAAAGACCTGATGCCCAAAAGAGACCGGGCCCAAAATAGGGCTTGGGACCAGGGCGCTGGGCGCCATGGTCCTGGGGGACCAGGGCGCTGGGCACCCTAGTCCTGAAGGACCAGGGCACTGGGCACCATGGTCCCACCTCCCGGGGCAGTAGGGTGCAAGGAGGGATCAGGCCAAGGTGCAGAAAAATGCAGTTTTTGGTGTTGTAAATAGGTTTCGGGGTCTCCATTCAGGTTCAACGTTGCGCCACCATCGTGAAGACCCAAATGCAGTCGAAATTGCAAGTGTCGCAATTTTAGGACGCTACATTTGGTAATCTTGTTGGATTTGTCAGCTATTCCATAGCATTTAAAAGGTTCAAGAAAGTCAAATTTTGCTTTCATTTCACCAAAATCGGAGCACAAAAATTCAAAGAAAGATTGGAGGTGTTTTCATTTTTACATCAAATTTATGTCTTTTGCAAGTCAAATTGAAAAATAATTTATGGGTTTGCTTCTCAGTCCTAAAAGTCCATCTAGACCTATCTATTAATTTTTGTATATATTGATCATACAAGCATTTTTTGACTAGTTGAAGGCTGAATTTAGTTTATTTTTTCATCTTCTACTTGTTCGATTAAAAGAAGTTTAATGGGTTTTGTTTGTTGCTTAAAAATATTTCTATGTTTCGAATATTATTTGCATACAATAAATAGATTTTTTATAAATCAAATTAAAAGTTAAAACATTGTTGCTAGAAAAAACCATTCTTGAATGACAAAATTAGTTTTTTAAATATTCATATATTTTGCCTCATGTGTCGGATTTTAGAAAACAAGATATCATTGGAAAGATAAAGATGAGAACTTTCCATTCATATTGGTCTTGGTCAATTTTTTTATTTCATTTTATAAATATTACATGTTGAAGTTGGTCTTGAGCACAACTACATAGTTTTTTTCTAGATTCTATGATTGTTTTTTTGGCCATTGTGGGCCTTAACACTATTGTAATATGGAAAATGCTTTGTAATCGCACTATAATATAAAGTACCAATATTTTAATATTCATGGGGTGGGAGGTGATCCTTGAGACTAGTAAAAAGGGTGGGGGTGTAATGGTGTTCTTGTATTCTCTTTCTTTTAGCATTTCTACATCATGGATCAAATAATAGTTCCCATTCTAACTCCTTCAAATTATTTTGAGTGGAAATCATGCATGACAATATACTTAAGAAAATTTGGTTTGCATAGGAAAACAATTGGATTGGAAATTGAACCTACTATAGATGTTGAAAAGCCTAAGTGGTTCGATAGATGTGATGAAGCATATGAAATTTTTTGTTTGTTTGTATCTCCCTATTTACTCTTTCATATTGAGTCCTTGAGTAATCCAAATGAAATCTAGACACAGTTAAAACTTTATTTGGAACTCAACATTCAATGAGGGGTTATATGGTAGAAAATGAACTAATAAGTCTTAGTCCAGACAATTTTAACACAATCTATGTTTTCTTCACAAAATTGAAATCAATAAGCCTACAATTAAATGGAATTGAAAAGAAAGTTGAACAATTGATTGTTAGTATTCTCTTTAAGCTAAGATCTAAAGAGATCTATGCTACTGAGGATGCACTTCGGACTCAATTTACCATGACATCCTAGATGATTTTTTTATTTCTCTTACATGGGAGCGAGATGAGCTAATCCAAATTGACACTCTTAAATCCTTTAAGTTGCATGCCCTGGTTGCCAACCAAGGCACAAAAAAAAGAGAGGACAAATTAGTAGAAAATAAATGAGAAGAAGGATCAAAAACTAGTTGCCCCAAAAACGGTTAATGAGAACCAATCTACTAATGGGTGTTAATCTTAAGAAAGATAGGAGCCAAGTGTGCCTATTGGAAAAGACCTGGTCATGATGGGCATAATTTTTTATAGAAACAAATTGATCATTTGACACACATTCTTGAAAAGAATAATATCAATGTTCATGAATTAGTCAAAGAGAATTCAAGTGATGGTTCCAACAAGGCGAAAGAAAATAACAAGGGGAAAGGAAAGGGAAAGGCCCTTGTAGCATTTTTTTCACCACCATACACTTGAGTTCTCTATTCAAGTTCTTCATACCATATGGCTTCATCAAACGATAAAATTGTAACTTTGGATCCATGTGTTATGCCTTCTATTTCGATGGGTAATGGCACTCCTATTGAGGTGTGTGGCAGAGGGTCTGTTGATGTGGGGTATGGCACATTTGATGATGTTCTTTATGTGCCCTTACTATCAACTAATCCCCTTTCAGTATATCATATTACTCACATAGTTTCAAGAAAGTGGGTTGAGTTTTCTCCTAATTCGGTAGTAATTTGTGAGTTGCACAATGATTCTATAGTTGCGGGTAGGAGAGAAAATTGTCAATCTCTACTTTATATTTTCTTATTTTTTCTTGATCCTCCATCTATTTTTCTCATTCATTTTAATGAAGTGAGTAACTTGTGGCATCAATGATTTGGCCACTTCATATTCAACATGACATGGTTATATGATTTCCTCTAGTTCATTTTTTTATGGTTTTTGTCAAGGATGCATTTTTGGCAAGCATCTAGTGGAGAAATTTAACAAAGGAAAAACTTGGGGAGCTTCACAATTTTTGGAATCAGTACATAGTGCTTTGGTTGAACCATTTCCACATCCATCTTTCAGTAGAGCCTGATATATTTTGACATTTATTGATGATTTCTCCAGACACACTTTTGTATATTTTATCAAATGAAATTTTGAAGTTCTTTATTCATTCTTGGATTTCAAAGCATTTGTAAAGAAACAATCTAGGAAATCTATCAAATTTTTGCATACAAATAATGGGGGAGAATATATCAACAATAATTTTGAGAACTTTTATGTCTCTAAGTTCATTGACTTACAACATACAGTTCCCTATAGTCCTTAGTAGAATGGAAAAATACGTCCTTGAAAGAAATGGCCAACTGTATGATACACTTTGAATCTTTGGCACTATCATATTGGGCAAAAGCTATTAAATGTGTGTTACATCCATAATCAATTCCCTCACAAAGTTGTAAAGGGGGTAATACCCTTTGAAGCTTCTACTTGTTGGAAACCCTTAGTCAAGCACTTTCGAGTGTTTGGTTCTCATGCATGGGCCCACATTCCAATAGAGAAATGCAAGACCATGGATTCACAGAGTAAGCCTTGCATATTTTTTGGATATCTCACTGATATCAAAGGCTACAAGCTTCTTGATCCTGCCACTCATTATTTATTCATTGAGAGGAGTTTTTGTTTGGAGGAGAGTCATGCTAGTTATTATTCTACTACTTTTTCATCCACTATCACATTGGAGACATTGCATCATACTGATAGTTCTTCAGAGGATTTTAATCCTCTTGTTTTTTTATGAGTCATCTTTCTCCACTTCAGATGGTGATAGTGATTATGAGTACACATTCCTCCCACATTCATTTAGAGGATGTTGATTATCCACCAGATTCTCCAATCTCGGGACCTGTTTAGACCTATCAGACAGTAGAGTTTTTGAGGGTTTTTTTTTTTTTTGTAACTATGCCTGGTAAAATTTTTAGCGTGACTGGTGACATTGGCATGACATGCCCTCCGGCTCCACGTGAATTCTTTTGACTTGGAGCTATGAACCAGTGAGGCCACAAATGGGGGACCTCATCCCCACACTTCACTTGTTCAAATCCGCGAGCACAACGACCCAGTGAAGGCACAAGGCCTTGCGAGCTCAGTGGCCCAGCAAGGATTTGAACCTTGGTGGTCGCTTCACCAACAAAGTGTTTTAAACACAACACTACATGTCCGAAGACAAGACTGTCAGACACTAGAGTTAGTAGGTGATTCGGTTGGTGATTCTTCGAATGCTAGAAGAAAAAGGTCATAATTTCAACAGGCTCCACATCTTGTCATTGCTTCAACTTTTGATCCACAATCCTTTTGGGAAACTTCAATTATCCCCAAGTGGGATGCAACTATGCATGAAGAGTTAAATTCCTTGGAGATGATGCACACTTGGAATCTTGTCCCTCTTCCTAAAGGAAGAAAACTTTTTTGATACAAGTGGAAATAGTGGACAAAATTTTCTTTAGATGGGTAAATTGATAAACATAATGTTCACTTGGTTGAGAAAGGATTCTCTCAAGTTCTTGGGATTGACTACTCTGAGACTTTTGCACTAGTCACCAAAATGAATTCCATCTAACTTTTCCTTGTTGCTGTTGCATCTTAGAGATGGGAAGTTCCTCAAATGGATGTGACGAGTTATTTTATTCAACGTAACCTTTAGGAGGAGATATACATGGAGTGTCCAAAGGGGTTCATTCAAGATCCTTCACTTTTTTGTCATCTTTGGAAGTCTCTCTATGGCCTCAAACAAGCCCCTTGAGCTTGGTATACCAAGATGGACTCTTTCCTTCTGATAGTTGGGTTTTCTCAATATCATTTTGATTTAAATGTCTACATTTTGTAGTAGGATGGTACTCTCACCTATTTGGTTCTGTATGTTAATGACTTGTTGATCATAGTGAGTCACTCATCCACGATATAGGTAGTGAAAACTACCCTTCATGATTGTTTCTTGATGTCAAACTTAAGTATTTTGTATTACTTCTTAGGGTTTGAGATCACTTAGTCTTCTTCAAGGATATTCCTTGGACAACCTAAGTATGGTCTTGATATTCTCTCTATATTTTACATGACTGATTGTAAACCTATAGTGACTCCATTTTTATCTAGAGTCAAACTTTAGGCTAAGTGTTCTTCAACTTTGGTGTGTGGCACTTTGTATCAATAGCTTGTTGATAGTCTCATCTACTTGACTCGCATGAGACCTAGAATTTCATATGTTGTAGACATGGTCTCTTGATTCATGAAAGAGCCTCGTGAGATTCACTAGAAAGTAGCTAAGAGGATTCTTCACTACATTTAGGGTACTCATAGTTATGGGATTCACTATGCAGCAGATGTGTATTTTGACTTGGTGGGATATATAGATTCAGATTGGGAAGGCGATTCTTAGGATCATAAGTCTACTTACTTAATGATATTGTCTCTCTCTTGATTCTGCTCTAGTTTGTTGGTCAAGCAAGAAGCAGTCTACAATTTCTCTTTCATCTATTGAGGTCGAGTATCAAGGAACAATTAGTACTACTATCAAGGCTATTTGGATTCAAAACATTCTCATTGAGTTTGACATTTCTTTTTGAAATCCTACAATCATTTTTTGTGACCACCAGAGTCCCATACAAATCTCTTGCAACCTAGTCCATCATCAAAGGACCAAACACATTGAGATCCACATGCACTATGAGTTGATTCATGAGTAGATCATTGATCTCAAATATTATCGAACATCAGATCAGGTTGTAGACATCTTCACCAAACCCTTCACTAAGCCCAAGTTCCTTCATGTGTGAGATTTTTTGGTGGTGAGGTAGCTCTCTCTCTCTCTCTCTCTCTCTCTCTCTCTCTCTCTCTCTCTCTCCTCTCTCTCTCTCTCTCTCTCTCTCTCTCTCTCTCTCTCTCTCTCTCTCTCTCTCTCTCTCATCTCTCTCTCTCTCTCTCTCTCTCTCTCTCTCTCTCTCTCTCTCTCTCTCTCTCTCTCTCTCTCTCTCTCTCTCTCTCTCTCTCTCTCTCTCTCTCTCTCGCTCTCTCTCTCTCTCTCTCTCTCTGTCGCTCTCTTATTTATGGGGGAGCTTATTACTTTTTGGGAGGAATTCTTTGTACATAGGTATCTAATATTGCCTCACTTATCGTGACCCATCATCTTGTCACCCACCTAAGTTATGCTTAAGGGTGGTATTAGTGTAGGTTTCTATTCCCAGTTTGGTTTTTTTTTTCTTATTTCTAGATTTTTCCTACACTTTTAATTAAGTTTGGTTAAGATTAAAAAAGTGAGTATTAGTGTGAGTGGGGTGCAAGGTGTCAGCATCTTCCATGGGAGTTAAACTTTCCTTTTTTAGGTTAATATGATGGTATCTTCCCATTGGTCATATTTTTCACCTCTCCCCTCTCTCATTTCCTATATATACTCAATCCTAGCTACTCTTTGTACTCTATTCTCTCGAATTTTAATTGCACTCTGCAGATTTTTCTCTTGCATTCTCTTAATACTATTTTTATTATTTAGTATTTGTCGTTCTCTCTTGGAGGCTAAATTTGTATTGTTATTTTAATCTTGTGTCATTTACATTCACGAATTTATTTATATTCATTTGCACTAGTTATTCTCGGTTATTCATCTTTTCATAATCTAACAATCAACGCCTATGTATATTTTTCTTGTAGCTCATTGTGATCTTGTTGCAACTTCTTCATTGTGGCTTGGGTAAACATTGTTGTATCAACTAATAAGGTTGTTGCACCAAGGTTGGGTGTATCTAATCCTATTTTCAAACTGAGATTAACCCTCAAGTAATCAATACTTTCTATCACATTAGGTTTACTTGTATTGGGTGCTAGGGTTCACATTTTGAGCATTTCAAAATTTGGACTAAAGCCTGACCCAAACACCCCTTCAACTTGTTCCTCAGTTGAATAAACTTCTTTATTTTGCCTCCTTATTGTTTTAAAATCCAAGGCACTAGCCAAATACCAATTTGGTAACAACAACATGTCACTTTCTACTACCATCCATCTACCTTTATTTAGAGTTATGTTTACCAATCTAAAATCAAACTTTGATAGCTCCTATCATTGTGAGGGATCAACCTTCTTCTTCTTATTTACTTTTGACTTATTCTAATAAGTTGCTTGCTTCCTCCTCATTACAAAGTCCTTGAATTCCTAATTCTTCACAATCTAATAATTAGATAGGAATCTCTGACATGTTAGGGCCCTTATGTCTCTTGTATAATCATTGGCAATATTCAAGAAATCAATGCTCTTATTGTAAGACATTGCATGCACTATCATTCTAATTCTCTTTGTCTCTACCTGGGTAGCTTTAGACTCCACTTGCATGTCCTCAATATCAATTGTCTCTATTGGAGATTTCCCTTTGTCATCTAAGTTATTTTGCCTCTTAATGTATTTACTATCAACCTCTTCTAAATCTTGTGAGGTTGACGCTTCTTTTGATACTTCAATTATTAGCCTCACATAGGGCTTTACAAGTACATTGAGATATGTCTATAATGCATGTCTTTCCTCTTTTAGAGCCATGATTTTCTCTATATTCTGCAACATCATCCTGATTCTAACAATTTTATTCACTTCTTCTAAAAATAAACCTTGAAATGATGGATCGTTATTAACCTCTTTCTTTTCACTTTTCACTTTTCACTATCCAACTCCATTTATATGTCCTATCTTTCACTTCCTCATATGACAACGCATTTCTTATTATATCCTCCTCTAGTAGTATTTCATGCACAAAAATAGTCTTATTCACCTGAAGTTTTACTACATTTATGAATCCTTCATGACCAAAATTCGCCCTAGTAGTAGCAAATGATAATTTATATCTATTCAATATAGAATATATCCAATCTAGGCCTTATTTGTTGGCCAACTAAAAATCACACCATTTTAGGGTTATAGGAAAGAGAGAACCCTTCTTCTAACCCCTTAAATGAATCTTATCTAGCTCATTAAATTTCCAAATGATCTCCAAATATGCAATTTTCTTAGTCACATACATTAACAAAAAATAAGGTCTCATAGGAAACACATACAACCTAAAATAAGTGGAGTATTTGTTCAAATACCAATCTCCCCAAATATTATTTACTCCAAACTCTAGAGTCCTCTCATGCGGCCTAATAAAATCCATCACCTCTTTAGGGATCCTCTCTGCATTTTATCCAAGGTATGCCATTAGTTTTCTTTAAAAAAACACTGCAAATATTATGAAGTCTGAATTTTCACAACCCCTGTCCTATAGATAGGTCCAACAATGCATTGGGAGAATATTGCTCTTTTCATCAAAATTTCTCACCTTAATATTTTATCCCATATCTTTCTCCCTACATACAAGAACATATGACACATTAGAGGATACCATTTGAGCTTCGATTTTGTAGGATTAGCCCTAATAACCACCATTTGTTTGTGTATTTGATCTGTCAAGAATATGAAAAAAATAAATTCTACGTTCACTATATCATCTTGGATATCTAAGACCATATACATTATGGGAATTTTCATTCTCTCCTTTGCATCTTCACCAAGAATCTGAAACAACAAGTAGTATGTCTTAGTATTAGTCTTCAAAAGTTTCAATGCTAAAGGCCTCATTTTCAAATACTTTGACTCCCCTTCCATTTGGCACTTTGAAGACCTTAGGAGCCTTGAAAAGGTTCAATTAATGGACAAAATTATCTTAAACATTTTATATCTCTTTGTAATATTTCCAAGGATATACTGCAATAGAAAGTTAGACACCCAAGTCAAAAGTTATGGATCCCAAAATTTGAACCACCAAAACTCAAGTTTCATTGAAAATCCACCTAGGCAGAAAAATAAATCGTTGGACCATTGGGTGTCAAAAAGAACAAAAGTTTCACTTTCTAGAAAATTCTAAGGTGGTTATTGGTGCTAATTAAAGAGATGGATGGAGGTTATAGAAGACAACTCCATTAGTACATATTGTGGTTCTAGATTGAAGGGTTTTCTTAGAGGCTTTATTTTACTATAATGACTTAAGCCCGTGTGGTTGTAGCATTGTAATATTTTGAATCTATATTTCAAATTTATTGTTGTGCTATGTATGAGTGCTAGGTGGAGTAGCTCTTCATCAATGATAAATTTTGCAAAACTCTTTTCTTACTATTCTCTCCAAAGTAAAATTATCACGGGTCCTCTCATGACCCATCTTGTCTTCTTCTTTGAAGACATCTTCAGAGACTCACAAGTCTCTCTGTAGTTTAAAATTCCTCTTTAAAACAACCTCTCTCACTTTTGTGCAGCCCTATACAATTACAAGGCTATCCCTCACAACTACAAAAAAAAGTAAAACTCAGTAATTATCCTCTACCCAACAATGACTCTAGAAGATGTAATCTCAAAACCCCCTCTACCCACTTTCAACTATGGAGGAATTTATTACACCTTCCATCTACCTTATATTTATTGGAGGACAACCCTCAAATATGAAACTCTTCTCCTCACACAAATTACACCATCAAACCTTCTCTAATACCATTTGATGTAGATTAACAATTAAGAACCCTTAACGAGTGTCAATTTTTACTGCTCTAAAGAAGCAATTTATGATTGAAAACTTCTTACAAGAAACTTATGGCATTAAAAATAAATTTAATTTGCAAATCGACAAATTAATGTTGAAAATATTTCACTATATTATTAAAATGAACCAACCATAAAGTCTCTGCAACTCACAACAAGCTACAAGCAACAGCTAATTGAAAATTATCTTATACAAACACTATATTGTTATCTAAGAAACTACAACCACAACAAAATCATCTCAAGTTTGAACAAAGAACAAATAACACTGACCCTTTACACCCAACAAAAAGCTCTACTTCTTCTAAAATCTTTGAATCTAGGTGCCTTCAACCTAGACTTTACATTCTTCTCTCTTTTCGCTTCAAAACAGTTACTTTCAATTCTCTTGTTTTTTATTTCTCGGGCATTGAATCTTCTCTTGTTAATATATTATTTTATTTATTTTTTTATCCTTAGACTAAGTGTATAAACTCTCTAGAAAAAAAAATCCATGACATGCATTCCTTTTTCCACTATTCCACTTCTTACAAGTTCTAGGTGCCAAGGACAAAGCATCTCCCAAAAGGGGGCATTGGAAATTAAAGATTTAGCATGATGTAACAATAAATGGCCCACTCACAAGCCTAAGCATTAGGATTTTCCTCCTCCAAATCAGGGAATTAACTTTCAAATATAGAGCCACTAAACAAATGAAACTTTTCATGATGAAAAAAAAACACTAACATTGTCACTTACTCAACGGCTCACCCACCTAAGATTTTAAACTCTATTATTATCGCTTGCGAACTGCATTGTGTTTTGGCTCCTCTACTTTCTCCTATTTCAGACCCTTATCTTGAACCTGTAGGTACTTGTGTGGGTTATCTCACGTCTCATGTTGGTGTGCCTTCTCTCACCCCTCTGGTTGTGGATGGGTCTAGTGTTGTTGTTGATGGTGGACTAGCTAGGGCATTTCCAGGTGTTGGGGCCCCCTCCCAACCCTTTTTCTAGTAGTGGTGAGTAGAGATTTTCTCATGTTGCCATATCTACTACTGCTCTTACTCCCAAAAGTAAATCGCATCCTCTTCCTTTTGCCAAGACCTCCCCTTGTTGTGTTCTATGGCCAAAATGTGGTAGAAAAAGGTTGGTTTCTACCAATGTTGTAGGTTGGTGTGTAGATTTGTTGGGTTTTGTCCTTCTCTCCCAAATCTACATCATTGGGTGAGTGATTATTGGAATTCTTTGGTTGTTGGTATTTTATTGCGTCCTTTGCTTCCTTTGATGATTATGACCTAGTTTTGAGAAAATTGTGAGCTTGGGGAGTTAACTCTCTCTCACTCAAGCCCTGGACAGCGTCTTTTAACCCTCTTACTAAACCACTCAATGTGGATTTTTCTTCCCAATCTTCTTCTTCATTTTTGGGAGCATTCCTGTTATGAGGCCATTGGCAACTCTATCAAGCGCTTCTTGAAGGTGAATGATTCCATGTCCTTCATGGGTCATTCTACTTCTGCTTGCATTTTAATCGACAATTACATCTCTATGTCTCTCATTGGGAATGTGATTCTTATGGTTGGGGATAGGCCATGGACTCAATCACTGGATTATGAGGGCCTCCCCTTTCACTGTCGTAGATGCTTCTCAACTGGTCACTTAGATACAAATTGTTTTCACTCGCATTATAAAGGTAGTGCTACTTGGTGGAAAGATGTGAATGTTGATCATTTGACTATTGATGCTTTTGATTCTGATGACTCTTCACATGATGATGATGACTCCTCTCAGAATGAAGTTGTGTCTCTTATTGCTATTGTGACCTCTGCTTCCCCCTGGATCCTACTTCTACTGGTGTGGCCTCCTCTAGCTCTGAGGTTTTTACTCTTGTTGCTCATGTTCTGCAACAACAGTCTGCTCCAAGTGCTGACAAAACCTCTAAGGGGATTTCACCCCTTGATCCAACTTGTAATGATGCTCCTAATAGTAGTATTGCCTAGATTGTTGTTTGTCGTAGGCAAAAAGGTAATCCACCCCCCCCCCCCCCCCCCAACTCTTCCTTGAGTTGTGGATGTTTCTTCCCACTCAAGTTGGGATCCTAGCTTTTGGTTAATGTGTTGTTGATGGTTTGTTTGGCATTTTGTTTTGTTAATAGTGGTCTTGTAACCTATTATTAATGGCATGTTTGACTTGAGTTTGTACAGGGTCGGCACCCTTGTTTTGTTGCCTTTTCTTTTATGTTGCATGCGGGCTATTTGTATATAGGGTCAACACCCTTGTTTTGTTTCTTTTAATATCAAAAATAAATGAAACTTAAGAAAAATATAACATCTTAGCAAATAATATTACATTTCATTTTTTTAAATTCCTACAGATGTGGGGAGATGGCCCAAAAAACATGTCTGGAGTGAAAAAATAAGACCACAACAAGATTAAATAAAAGAACAAAACAACTCTTTTGGGTTGTGTAGGATAGCCCTACATCCTGATGCTCGTACATCATAAATACACAATATTACTTTAATGGTGATTTTAATACTTTTGGGCTTGGTGGAAATCCTAGTGATACACGTACACAAACACAAACTCAAAGAAAAAAGAAATCATAACCATAATCAAACTAGATACAAGAGTTGAGTCAAGAAATAAGCATTTAAACATGTATAAAAATAAATGCTAAAGTCAACCAAAAATGATTAAAACGCTTAGCTCCATGCGATACAAGGAATGCCTTGTGGTAGCATACATGTTATGATTTGTCTTCGAATTCTAATATCAGATATTTATCATTCAAGCTCCAATACACAAGATAAGATATTGATCTTTATGTACATGTGGCCTTGACCCTTAACCTAGAATTATAGTCTTTAACCTAGAATCAAACCATTCTTTATATATATATATGATAAAGCTAAAAACACCCATAGAACAAGTGGGGGAATCTAAATCTTATCTCAATTACAATCATGCCTTATTTGTCTAAAATGCTTGAAGACATCTTGAGATTTAAATCCACATATATAAAAGGATGGTAGATTGTCCTTTTGAAAAAAAATCAATAAAATGGAGAACACATACGACAAACTACACAATTGTTTTGACTCCTCCCTATTGATTCCTTATTATTAATTTTATAACTATTCATTGTCTTATAATTCACATCTTACTGTTTAATTACTTTTTAATTGAGTGAAGATGTCCAAAGATTCCTATCACACTAAATTTTATTCTCCACATCCCCAAATAAAAGTACAAATCAGCCGTATCAGATCTGACTAAAACTACAAAACCCAGACAAAAATTTGAAACCATTTTCAAAGATCACTCATCTAAGATATTCCAATCCTCATAATACAAAAATAACAAGACAATTTTACACGCTTCTCCAACTTTTGCTGTCACTGTGATTTGAGAGGAGGCAAAATCCCATTGTATTTGCTCAATTATTAAACAATTGAAAACTCTTAAATCACATATTTGTTGGCAATTAATAGCCAACCATATTTCCATTAAAATGACAGCATTTTAATACTTTGCTAAGTGGTAGACAATCTTATCTAGGTAATGATATATTTGTTAACACATCCTTGAAAGATTTGATATAAAAAAAAATGTATTGGTTTGCAAAGAAGAGAAAATAACTACAAATGAATATTTTATGGTAATGGTAAATAAATTAGATTCAATAAATCCATAATAATACAGACTAATGATAAAGCATTTCAATATTTACATCAATTGATCTTGGATTAAATCCATTTTGCAACTTGGATTTGTTTATCATTTATTGGTCTTAATTGCACAAAACTCAATGCTCAATTTTTTTTTAATTAAAAAGAAGATATTGGAAAATGGGCCTAGGTAATCAAACTTTCTTGAAACTATTGAAACAAAATGGGAAATTAGTTTCAATATTATTGGATGATGCCAAGAAAACTGTAGATTATATTGATTTGTTCTTAAAGATCATCCTCTTAACGAAGTCAAGAACTTTTGATCTCTAATTTGAAGTTTTATGTAATGAAATTCATGAGCATAGATATCCATTATCTCTTTTAATAAAACCCATCTAGTCAATTCTTGAATTTAAGTTCAGAAATCTTTCTAGACTAGAAATTTGGGCTTAAAAAAGTTTGTTTTTTTTGTTTTTTTTTGGTAGTACGCAATTATGATGTGTATCTAACCTTCAAGCAATAACTACCCATTTGCAAGTTCCTATTCTAGTGACAAAGACGTGTAGCTACCAAGACTTGAGGTAGCTATTCAAGGCTTGGACATAGACTCTCAAGCAAGGATGTTTAAAGGTAAAAATGATGATATCTTAATATTTAGAGTTGGGATTGGAACAATACATGTAAAATTAAATTTATGAAATTTAATATGCAAATTTAATAAAATAAATTTAATTTATTTTCCATTAATGCCTTCCTAATTGGTAAAAATGCATTGGTTTTGCTAGTTTGGAGGCTAATTTTTTGAAAAATATTTGTCTTATTCATTTAGTTGCTCCTATTATTCCTCCCATTCTTTAATTTCTTATTATTTATGCTTGAAAATTCTAGTAAACAATTTCTCCACATTTCTCCTCATACAATCAAGGTGAAAATATCTACACTTTTCAAAGTTTGACTACTAAGAGGTTTCAAGACATAACAACTTACATCATTATCTTTGTCTTCAACCAATGTTCTAAAAAATAACTTGACACCAATAGGAATAGAAACATTTACAAGTTTGCATTTTTGTATTTTAAAACTTTGCAATTTAGAACTAACATACTTTCTCTCAACTAAAGTTTTTTTGTTTAAACTATTAAAAGTTGCATGCTTAAAATGAGATTTGCAGCAGCACGACCCATCTCAAATTATTATTTGATTCCTTTAGTTATTTCATTAGTATTATCAACAAGCAACATATCATCAACATACAATACCATACTAACAAAATGATCACACGTTTCCTTCAAATAGATAATGATCTTTGCTTCATACAAATCCAAATCTCAAAACAAAAGTTAAATTGCCAAATCTAGATCCCTAATAATTGCTACAAAACATAGAGAGACTTATCTAACCTATAAACCAAGTCCTCATTTCCCTCAACTACAAATTTCTTAAGCTCTGACATGTACACTTACTCCTCAAGATCCTAATATAAGAATATTGTATGTATACGCATATATTCTTCAAGACCAAAAGTAGCAACAACAATCAAAAAAATCTAATAAAATTTAGCTTGGAAAACAAGGAGAAAATGTCATCATAATTAATTTCCTCTAGTTGGGGAATATTATTTTCTCACCAAAAGGGTTTTGTACCTCTATACTTGCCCCTCTAAATTGACTTTTTCTCACACATTTGCAACCAACAAACTTTCTTCCAATACGTAGCTTAATTGAATCCCATGTTCAATTTGCATTGAAGGCCTACATCTCTTCATCTATGGCCTCTTTCCAAAAATGACTTTCCTTGAATCAAATGCTACTAACATTTTTAAGATTATTAACAATAGGAGATATAAAGTGACATGAAAATGAGGTGATCTATACCTTTTTGGTTGTCTTCTTTCTCAATTCAATATCCTCGAGGCTTGAGTATGTGGCTCTTCTTATGGGTCACCTTATACTAGTTCATCTTCAAATGCAATTTCATCTTTGCTTCAATTTCTACGTTTTTTGGTTATTCAAAACTTGGTTCTTCTTTTGGAGTATCTTTGAGCTCTTTTGAAGATCACATTATGATTAGTGAATTTTCGTTAAAAGTTTCATAACTTGTATATTAACATTACCATTGAAACTGATGAGCTTCAATTTATTTTCCTTTGGTATTTGCACATAAGTGGCACAACTAAATCCTCTATGAAATTGAAGATATGATTTCCTATTATAATATAGTGTTTTCTCTCATATTTCCATTTTGTTCACAAAATTTCTCAATCTCGCCTAAGTAAAATTATATATAATAGTTTTTTCTCTCATATTTCCATTTTGTTCATAAAATTATTCAATCTCACTGAAGTAAAATTCTCCACCATTGTATCTCCTCAATAAGTTTATTTTCTTATATACCTAGTTTTCAACAAGATCTTCAAATTAGGGTGTATTGCTGCTTTGATGGCTCTTAACAACTCTTCCACCCTGGCCATTTCAAATGGCCATGTTCTTGTCATTGCCCCTATGTCTGCTGCCCTTGCGTCCTCATCTGTGGTTGTTGCGTTGGTAGTGGGTGGATTGGGTTCCATTGACCTTCCTGATTCCAGTGTTAGTAATATTGTCATGGGTGCAAGTGTTGTTGCAGCTCCTTCTAGTGTTGTTGCATCTGTTACTGACGGTGATCTTGTGGGTGCTAAGGTCCCTCCTAAACCTCCTTCCTTTGCTAGTGGGCGAAGCTTTACTCATGTGGCAATATCTATTGCTCATTCCCCCAAGGGGATTTGTCCTTTTCCTTGTGTCAACACCTCCCCTGTGGTGGTCTATGGCCAGGGGGTTGTCGAAAATGTTGATTTCTACCAACGTTGTGCGTTGGTTTGCATATTTATTGTGTTCTGGTCTTCTCTCCCGGACCTCCATCATTGGGCAAGTGGTTCCTGGATGCCTTTAGTTGCTCATTCTATTAGCTTTTCCCTTGTGCTAAAGACTTTTTCATTGCTTCCTTTACTTCTTCTCATGATCGTGATTTGGTTTTGCATAAGTTGTGGGCTTGGGGAGATCACTCTCTCTATCAAACCCTGGACAACTTCCTTTAACCCCCTTACCGAACCACTTAATGTGCATCTGGTATGGGTTCACCTTCCTAATCTTCCCCTTCATTTCTAGGAGCACTTTTGTTACGAGGCTATTGACAACTCTATTGGCCAATTTTTGAAGGTTGATGACTTTACGTCTTTCATGGGTCATTCTACCTTTTCCCACATTTTGGTCGATATTGACATCTCTACGCCTCTCCATGGGGATGTGGTTCTTATGGTTGGCGATAGGCCATGGACTCAATCGTTGGATTATGAGGGCCTCCCCTTTCATTGTCGGAGATGCTTCTCAACCGGTCACTTAGCTTCAAATTGTTCTCTCTCTCGTCACAGAGGTGCTACTACTTGGTAGAAGGATGCTGCTAATCATTTAATCATCAATGATTCTGATTTGGATTCTGATGACTCCTCTTGGGAGGAGGATGTCTCCCCTCGGGATGAGGTTGTCCCTCTTACTACTATTGAAGCTTCTATTGTCCCTCTTGCTAATACTAATGTGGCCACTTTTGTCCCCGAGGCTCCGACACTTGCTGCTACACTTGTTCGGCAACAATCGGTCCTCACATAAAAGAGGTGAACTGTTATGCAAAGCTTACACTTTTATAATAAGAGGAATATACTACTCTTGCAACAAAAGTAATTCTTCAACTTCTAATAAATAATAACATGATTAACTTGGACATTCTTGGAAAATTTCTTGTACCAAGCATAATGGTGTAAAATCTAATTGGTAATAGAGCTTGTGTTCATGTGAAGTACACCAAGGTTCATTTCCTATTGTTGGAACTGGGGCTAAACTTAACCCCATGTACTTTGATGAAAAGCAAAACATATGGTCAAACTGGAAAGGCAACTGTTAAACATATAGATTTTGGTGGTTAAACAAGATCTTCTCACTTTTAAAAAAACATTACTAGTCTTGAGATTGAATTGACTTCTTAAATGATTATTGAATAAAAACAATCTGATGTCGTGGAAATGGGGACAAGGAAACAACAAATTTCAATGTTAATAAGTTAGTTTCATCCATAAAACCAAAACAAAGAACTAAAAACCATTCCAAACATATCAAAAGAGATTTCAAAAAGCATGAAAAAAGTTTAACAAAAGAAAAGAAAGGAGAAGAGCCTCCCTAAGATGCTTCCATGATGCATTTTGATGTTGCTCCCTTGTTTCTCCCCTCTCCAAGTCCCAAATGAGTGTAGCTCTCAGCTTTTAGCACTAGCCATGGATGCCATATGGAGATTCAAGATGGTTGGATGTGATAAACAAATGCTATGCAAGTGTAGATAGTGATGCTATGAAAAATCTTTATGCTAATACCAGTATAGCAACAATACTCTAATGCTTCCTCCTTTGCTTGAGGATAAGGGTTCTATTTATAAAAGAAATGGGGAAATGAAGGGTTAAGATTGAGCAATATTAACAAGGGTTAGGATTGAGAGATATTCAATCTATGTGAGACTTTCAACCCAATCCCATGTTGACAAGTGTCACTGTGAGGAGGCTTGAGAGGAGAGATAAGGAGCATTAAATGTTTGAGGGGACATGATGGTTACCCTAGGGGGTTGGGTTAGGGTTAGGTTAATGGATATTCCTTTTATCCAAGGGATAAATGAATGTGCAAGGGTTAAATGGTTACCTTAGTCAAAGAAATAAATGCTTTGAAGAGACCCATGAGTCAAAAGGTTGGTTAAGTTAGAGGAAAGTCTTTAACCAAAGGTAAAAGGTGAGTTAACCATAAATGGTTATGTAAGAGCCTTTAATGGTTTGGAAGACTTTAGAGGTTAACCATTTGAAGACATAAAGCCTTTAATGGTTATTGAAGACTTTGGAGGTTTTTGAGAAGTGACTTCCTTTTATTTAGGAATGTGACAATGATTAGGATAGGATTAGGCTAATTAAAAGGAGTTAGAAGAATCTAGAAGGGAATTAGGCATGCAAGAGGATTTTGTAGGAGAATGCAAGTGGGAGGAATTTTGGGATTTTCAATTGAAATAAAATCATTTATTTTAATTAAATGGTGTAATTTGCATTTGGATAGATATTTAAATAAATATTAATTTATTTAAATGTGAATGTGAATTTTGGATTTTATTTAAATAAATCTTAATTTATTTACATGAGAAAAAGGAAGATAAAGAATTAAATGCTTGAAGACTTTGAGGGAAAGCATTAAAGGTTTAAGAAGACTAGAAGGAAGCCATTGAGTTTGGAGACTTTAAGGGAAACCATTAAAGGCTTGAGAAGACTCTAGAAAGAAGCCATTAAGTTTGAAGACTTTAAGGGAAACCATTAAAGGTTTCAAGTGGGTGAGGATAAATAGGAGTTTAAATAAATTATTTATTTATTTAAAATAGTTGTGCAACTTGCATTTGTAGGAAAATGCAAGTGGATGGAGGATAAGGGTGATTTAAATAAATGTTAATTTATTTAAATGTGAGAGATGGGATTTTGGGGGATTTAAATAAATATTAATTTATTTAAATGTGAGAGAAGATTTAATTAAACAAATATGATTTATTTATTTAATTAATGGTTTGAATTTGGTTAAGTGAATTAAATCAAATAAATTGAATAATTTATTTCATTAATAGGAGAAGAGGGTTAAGGTAAATTAATTAAATATTAATTTAATTAATTATTGATTGATGGTTAAATAATCAAATAAATACAAAATATTCATTTAATTAAGTGGACAGATTTATGTGTCTACATTTGCCCCTCTTTGAGACGGTGCGGTTTTATCATGTAGTTTCAAAGAAAGAAAGATAGGTATAAGAAATATGCCCCAGAAATGTTAATTTAGTAGGTGGTATGCCCCCTCGAGAGATGGGCTGAAAAAATTCAAAAAATCGGGTGATCTCTTGAAAAAAGAGAAAGAAGTTGGGGAGAGGTAAAATAGAAGAATTTAGAAGTTAGGGTGAAAGAATGGGAGAAGACGAAGTGACTATGGGGAAACAGCAAGCCTCGAAAGTACACGGGGTCACGGTGCAAATGTAGTATTTTTGCTTTTGATTGATACTGTACAATTGATCAAAATTGGTTGGACAATCTGGTGCAATCAGTTTAATTGCCCCGGTCGAGTCAAAGCATGACGGTTGATGTCAGTTGATTGCTTGAACAAGATAAATTTTGAGTAAGTGAATCAAAGTGACATGTTGTGACTTAGACAATTGATGTAATTGCCCGATGAAGTCAAGGTATCTGAAGAAAAATACTCATTGAGACTTGAGACAATTGATGTAATTGTTTGTTTTGATTGTGTTTGATTGGTTGATCAATTGATATTGTATGTGTTGTGATGGATGGTTGTGGTGAACCATAGCAGCCCCGTTGAGACTAGGTCATAATGATAAATGCTTGTTGTAGTTTAGGATTACCATGATCGATTACTTGTTGAGACCCGAAGATACTTGATCAGAGTATCTGTTGATAGTCTAGGTGTGTGTGAGTCGACGTGCCTGTGTAGACAGAGTAACTGGCTTGCTTATAAGATTGATGGGAAACGATGAAGGGATTATGATTATGTTGATTATCAAGATAGGGAGGGTGGGGGGGGGATTCAATGTTAGATAGAAGATATGGAGGACCTAGGACTCATTCCTATGGAAGAAGATAAAAAATAGAGTATGCATCCATTGTCAATACTATGTATGAATGATATGCAGTGATATGGATGGGTGATATGCAACGAAATGCAATATAAACAGATAAGATGAAATGGCGATCTATGGCTTATTCATAGTGCGTAATTTTCATCATCAAGCAATGGTAGTATCAATCTTGGACGAGGCAGTAGGAACCAAGTTTGGAGCATTGTACATGTAAGCAAGCAGCATAGATAAAGAATATGGACCCTCCATAATGGTTCATGCTCATATGGTCGAGGTATACGTTGTAGTCAGCAAGCCATAGTGATCCATGACTGTATTTTGCATAAGATCACGTAGCTTAGTAAACTTCCCACATAGACACCATTAGTATATGCCCCAAAATTTCATTGGAATAATTCGGAGATAATAAACAAAATGATACTTAGAAACCATCTCGGTCACTCTAATCACTTGTGGATATCTCGGAGTAGCGTACGAACCTGATATAAATGAATAAATAACTTATCAACCCGACCAAGTACTTGATAGCTTAAACAAAATTTTCTTGTCAAAGAAAATGTTATCATGTCTTTATTTTGGGTAAGGAAGGATGCATCCTTGTTAAGACAGTTCTGCGTACCTGTGTTGATTGTTTGGTTGATTTGATAACATATGGACCCAGCCAGTTTGATTCAAACTTTCCTTGATGTTCTCTATTTGGTTGGTTACGAGGATTCTCTCAGAGAACAAGATCACCTACCTCAAATGCATGAGGTCTAACTCGATGATTATAGCTTCTTCTCATGCGCTGCTGATAGGCCTTGAGGTGGTTGTATGCAGCTTGTCGTCTTTCATCAAGTAGCTCCAAGTCTTGGAGACATGAGACTCTATATGATTCATTATCTATAAGATTATGCAAGGAAACTCATAGAGATGGTATCTCAACCTCAATAGGTAAGATAGCTTTTGCACCATAGACCGGTGAGTAGGGAGTTGTGCCTGTAAGGGTTCGAATGCTAGTTCGATACGCCCATAGTGTTGGATTTAATTGAACGTGCCAATTACGGACGGCATCATTGACTGTCTTCTTGAGGATTCTCAATATGTTCTTGTTGGATGCTTTGGCCTGACCATTGCCTTGTGGGTAATAGGGAGTGGAAAAGCGGTGTTGGATGTGAAACTTCTCACAGAGCTCATGAACATCCTGATTTTTAAAAGGAAGGCCATTATCTGTGATGATGGACATGGGTACACCATACCAGCAGATGATGTAATTAAGGATGAATGAGGCAATCTGTGGAACGGCTTTGAGCCACTTTGTGAAGTATTTGGTGGCGGTAATAATGAATTTGTGGCTGTTGGATGAAGATGGATGAATTTTACCCACAAGGTCAAGTCCCCATTGATAAAAGGGTCATGGTGTTGTGATTGGTTGCAATTCCTGTACTAGTGCATGTATCAGGTCTCCATGAACTTGGCATTTCTTTCATTTTCTGACAAAATAGTAGGAGTCTTTTTCCATGGACGGCCAATAGTATCCAACGCGCATGATTATCTTTGCTAAGAAAGGACCACTTGAGTGAGTCCCACAGATTCCTTCATGTACCTCTTCCAAGGCCTTTGTTATCTCATATTGTTCCAAACATCGAAGGAGAGTACCATTAAGACTACATCGGTATAGGGTTTTAGCAATGATGGTATATCGAGCGGTTTGGCGAATGAAGGTTTTGCGTTGGTTATTCGATTGGTTAGGAGGAAGTGTGTCATCACGAGGTAGGTGTAGAACTCGTTGTACCATGGGGATTCAGGACCGACAAGGAGACATATCATCTCGGATTCGAGGATATCATAAGCGGGAATCCAAATTTGTTCCACCAAGAACTCATAGCGTGTTGAATTCGATGGAAGATCTAGGAAAGATGCAATGGTAGCCATGGCATTAGCAGCTCGATTCTGATCTTTGGGTATCTTCTCAAAGGTGATAGTCGTAAATGATGCCTTTAAATTATCCACCATTTGTTTGTACGGCATGAGTTTTGGTTTGATATTCATCTGTGACTTGTCAGATGACCAGTTGGGAGTCGCCATATACTTGTAGCTCTTTTAACTTCCATTATACGGCTAGTCAAAGTCCTGTGATCAAGGCCTCATACTCAGCTATGTTGTTTGTGCATGAAAAAGTTAGCCTGTAAGACTTTGGGATGTTGTCACCTTGAGGTGTGATAAACAGAATGCCTGCTCTCGAGCCATGCCGAGTATATGAACCATCAAAGTATAGTTTCCATGGTTGTGTTGCTGTGATCATGAATATCTCTTCATCTGGAAAATTGGAAATAAGAGGATGGTTGCCTATCAGAGGTGCATCAGCCAACTGATCTGCAATAACTTGGCCCTTGATAGCCTTACGATCCACATACTCGATGTCAAATTCACTTAGAATCATCACCCATTTGGCCAAGCGACCTGTCAATGCCGCTTTGTTGAGTAAGTACTTCAATGGATCGATCTTAGCAATGAGTTGTACTTTATGTGTTAACAGGTAGTGCCTCAGTTTAGTGGCTGCCAAGATTACTGCTAGGCAAGCTCGCTCAATAGGGGTGTAATTGAGTTCATAGTCGACCAGTGTACAAGAGATGTAGTAAACAGCACATTCTTTCCCTTCTGCATTATGTTGTTCCAGTAGTACGCCCAATGTTGTATTTGTTGCTGAAATATAGAACAAGAGAGGTCTACTTGGATCTGGGGGGATCAGCAATGGTGTATTCATGAGATAATCTTTAAGCATCCAAAATGTTTGCTAGCATCTGGCATCCCATTGAAAGCGGATGTTTTTTTGTAACAGGTGTGTAAAGGGGTGACACTTATCTGTCAGTTGTGCAATGAATCTTCGGATGGATTATAGCCGCCCTTGTAATGTCCTTAGCTGACTGATGTTCCTTGGTGGTGGCATTTCCATGATTGCTTTGACCTTTGTTGGGTCAACCTCAATGCCTTTGCTTGAGACAATGTATCCTAGAAGCTTCCCTGAGGTTACTCCAAAGACACATTTCTTTGGGTTGAGTCGAACATGATATTGTTCTAGTCGATCAAATATTTTATCTAATATTTCTAGATGACCTTCTCATGTTAAGGATTTTGCTAATAAGTCATCGATACAATCTTCCATTATGGTATGCATCATATCATGAAATATGGTGGTCATTGCTCTTTGATAGGTCGCCCATGCATTCTTTAGACCAAAAGGCATTACATTCCAATAGTATGTTCCCCATGGACATGTGAAGGCATTTTTATGTTGATCCTCTGTAGCGATCTTTATCTGGTTGTACCATGAAAAGCCATCAATGAGAGAAAGCATGGCATGTCCTGCTGTTAGGTCTACGATCATGTCAATGTTTGGTTGGGGGAAGTCATCTTTAGGACATGCCTTGTTTAGATCTCTGAAGTCAGTACAGATACGGATGCCCCCATTTGGTTTGCCAACAAGTACAAGATTGGATATCCAATCTGCATAATCAATTGGTCTAATAAAACCAACATCTAGGAGTTTCTTGAGTTCTATTTTGACTAGTACCGCAATCTGGGGGTGCATCTTGTGAAGCTTCTGTTTCACCGGCTTAGCTCCTTCTGCTACGGTGAGGTGATGCATGACTAAATCAGAATCAAGCCCAAGCATGTCTGCATATGACCATGCAAATTTGATCTGACGCTTCTGAAAGAACTCTACAAACTTAGGTTGTTCCTCTGGAGTCAAAAGAGATGTCAGATGTATGGGATGAGGAGTCTCATGAGTCAACACGTTGAATTCTTTTGTTTCCTCAATAAGGATTGTGGATCGCTCCAGAGGTGTACTAGAGGGGAGGATGTCAAACCTTTCATCCTCAGGTGCCTTATAGAGGTTTTCACCATTGGATACGCTCTTTTTTTTTACTCTTTTGGGATCAAACAGTGCCACATTGTGGTTTTCACTGGAAGATCCATGTTTTATCGTTATATTTTTGCAGCTGAAAGGTTTGGCATCCACCCCAAAGTATGTTGCACTATTAAGTTCAATGGCAAATCCAGCTTTGTGATCCCCACTTGGTATTGTATCCTGTAGTTCCAAAAAGTCAATGATCACCTCATCATTTTGGAATTGGTCAAGGCATGGGAGATTAGGTTGGTTCAATTCGATGAGTTTGGGATGGATAATGGGCATTACCTCATCGATCAGGTTAAGTTCATAAGATGTGTCAGTGAGGATTAAGACTTTGTGGTGAAGGTCGTTGATGGTACTCTCCCTGTCAGAATCGGGCGTAGGATGTGACGTAGGCTCTGTGGAAGGTGTTTCCAGTTCAGGAACCCAAGAGGTTTTGATCTATGTTTCTCCGTAAACAGGGATTTCTTTGTGAGGTGGAGGTAGGGATGTATCTTCCTCATCTGAAGTATTGAGCTGGACGAAATCAAATTCCCACTCATGTGAGTCGGTCTCTGAGTCGCTTTCCAATATCTGATTACTATACCAAACTGAGATATCGTTTGAGTTAAATACTGCTAGTGTAATCGGCTTATGTTCCTTTGGAGATGGAATGGTTGGTACTGCGAGAACGTTTATGGGAATCAGTGAATCCGATACTGGGAGTATCGGGATTGTTGGATTTGCTGCTTCTAATGGAATTGTCAATGTTGTCAATATTGTTGGGGGTTCTGATATTGCTAATGGTGTTGTTGATGTGGTTGTTGTGATTGGTGGGATGATTGGTGTTGTGGATGATATTGTTGAGATCCTTAGTGGGGCAGTTGGTATGGTGCTTGGTGTTGTTGATATAATCAAAGGCGGCCTCTTTAGAGTTTTAGGCTGATATAGAGGGTTGTTGGGTTTCCCTTTGAATCGAAGCTTAGGAAGAATCACCTTTTGAAAGCCTAATCCAGTGTTATCTTTAGGCTTTAATTTCGGCTGTAGCAGCTCATGTCGTCCTTTCTTGCAAGGTCCCAAAGCACTCCAACCATCATAGCCCATTCTTTACATAATGAGAAAGCATTTTCCATATTGATCTGTGGGAATCTTAGCTTGTGGGATGTCCGTGGTGATAGGGTCTTTATAGATCCATTCTACTAAGTCCTCATCTCTGGTCTCTTCTTCTTGACTCTTTCCAAGGATAAAAGGCGTCAAAGTGCATGCTGGCCTGACCAGTGGCATTTGAAGTAACCTTTGTGGTTTACCATGAGTTCTAGGGGATATGGGTAGTTGCCCAACACAAAAGAGTTGGCTTAGATTGTACTCCCCAGGACCTTCCTCTGCCATTTTCATTTTTAGCTTCTCTTGCTTGGGTATAGTGGTGTTTGAACTAGAAAGAGAGTCTGAACTTACATATGATGTGGATGGGATAGCTTCTTTGTTGTTGGGAACGGCAATCTCTGGTTGATGATTGATATTATTACAATATGCAAATGTGTTTGCATCGCCCAAGATTGTAATTTCTACACCGTTATGAGGGAACTTGATACACTGGTGATAGGTAGATGGAATGGCTTGCATGGTGTGTATCCAAGGTCTTCCTAACAACAAATTATATAGCAGAGGAAGGTCCAGAACTTGACATATGATGTGCTTCACCACTGGGCCCACTCGGATTGGTAACACAACTACTCCTTTGGATGAATGCTCTATATCATCATAGGCTTTTATGGTTATCTTTTTGCGAGGATCCACTGATTCAACTGCATATCCCAATGTTGTGACCAATTGTAGTGTATAGATATTTAGGCCTGCTCCATTATCAATCAAGACTCGCTTGATCCTGTGTTGGTTGATAAATCCTTCAATATGGAGTAAGGCGTTATGAGGTTGCTGGAAGGATGTATTGTCACTTTTCGAGAAAATGAGACATGGTGATGACCTCAAACTACCAACCATAGCTTGAAATTGATCTGTGTTTATATTGGCAGGGACTGATGCCTCTTGGAGAGCTTGATCCAAGATTGTTTTATGAGATGAGGATAGGCACAACAACTCTAAGATGGATATAAGTGCAGGTGTTTTATCTAATTGTTCCACAAGGTTGTACTGCTTTGGGATGGAGGTGGTGCCTTGTGGAGCTGCTTTAATGGTGATCTTGCTACGACGCGTAACAACATTGCAAGTAGAGCTTGGATTTTTTATGGTAATGGTTGCAATTTGTTCATCGGCATCATATAGGTGATTCACAATGTAATTATAAGCGGCTCGCGTATAATCATTGGTATCTGTGTTTCGTCTTGACGTAGAAGGACCCCTTTAATCTTGTGATGGAAGTGGATTTTTAAACATAAGATGATCATTATTCGTGGTTTTTGGGTCATGTCCATCAATTTTAATCTCTCCTTGGTCAATAAGATCTTGAACAAGATCTTTCAATCTATGACAATTACTTGTTTTATGCCCTTTTCCTTGATGGAATTCGCAATGTTCATTATCCCTCCACCATGGAGGTTTGACCTGAGGTTCGTAATTAGATGTTTTGGGTAAGGTCACTAGATTTGACGAGACCAATTGACGTAACACTGTTTCAATAGGTTCCCCTAAGTGAGTGTATGTACATTTTGGTTTATAATTCTGTTGTCTTTGCCTTGGTTCTTCTTGTTGGACATTACGTCCTTGATTTGGTGGGGGAGGAACCGTGTTGGTCTTAGGAGAGGGGTTTTGCCCTGCAAATCGGACCACAGGTTGTACACTCTTGATAGTCCTTGCATCTACAACCCCGTCATTGATGATGTTTTTGTTTTTATTCCAAAAGTTAGGTTTATCACTGTTAAAGCGCGGGCAAGGGGCATCTTTTGGTTCATTGTATATTTTGATAAACCCATTTTTTATGAGGGCTCTTTCACATTTTAAACCTTGTGTGATCATGTCATTAAAAGACTCTATGCCTTTCATGTCTAAATAAAATTTCATTTCTTCGTTCAAGTTGGAAATAAATATTTCCACTAGCTCTCTTTCAGGTAGCTGAAGGGAACGTCTACTAGACATTTATCGTCATCGTTGCAGGAAAGCTGAAAATAGCTCCCCTAGTTTTGCTTGGTGTTACACAGGTCTTCCATGGTGACATCACGCTCTATGTTATGGGAATAATGTGCAATGAATTTCTAGACCAGTTCTTCGAACATCCTAATGTCACCTGTTAGTCTGGAAAACCATTGCGTGGTTGTCCATGCCAAACTCTGAGGAAAGAGACGCATTAGGTATGTGTCTTCATATGATCACGAGGGTCTCCTTTTCCCCGATACTTTTTGAACTTAGGTATTTCAAACCCTCGTGGAAAAGGCGGCATATGTAGATTGCTATCAAAGGGATAGGGACAAATATCATTAAGTGAAAACTGGTTTGTTTTCACACCACTATAGAGTTGTTGGGTGAGATTCTCGACTTGTTGCCTCAACATGTCAATGTCATTTGGAGGAGGAGGAGGTGGGGGATTTCCTTGATGAAGGTTGTATCTGATGTGATCTCAACCTCTTCCATCCTCATTACGATGTTGGTGTTCTGATGCTTGCCGTAATTGTGTTGTATCAAAATCATAGGGTAGTTTGGCTCCTTCTTGGGCAAGTCTTAAAAAGTGAGCATCCTCGTTGTTTTTGAGGATCTCATCAAAAAGCCAATTGAAGAGGGGGTTGTGTTGTGCCCTTTCGATTGCTTCAAGAGTGGGAGTATGAGGATTTTTATCATTTGTGTTTCCTCTAAGAGCTTCTTGGAATTCATTGAGATTTTTCTCTTCTTCCTCTTCGATTTCTTGTTGTCTAGTCCTTGATCTGGTTTGAGCCATTTTGTTTGAAAGTTTTTGTTGAGGTTTGATGAAAATGATAATGAGTTGATGATGAAATGAGAGAAATGTTTGGTTAAGTGTTTAGCATATGGATCTCTAGCACTAAAGGTTTGATGCTACCAAAGTCTTTCTATGAATTGCTTGTTGTGTTTGTTGACAAAGTTTGGGATGATAAGGTATAGAGAGATCTTAGATGTGTTACAAACCAAATTATATAATAATGAGAGGATGCACTCATATACTAGTTTTAACCTGTATAGAAATGCCTTTTAGGATGAGTTTATCCTAGATGTAGAGACACTCTAAAAAGTAATGTGTTTTGTATTTGATTCAAGCAATTACTAAAAAGAACCTAGGACAAGACCTCTTTATGCTTTGAGATTTTGAAATGGATTGATGATGTATGAATGTGAGAATGGATGGAAATGTTTAAACTTCAATAAAAACTTTGTGTTACAAATGGGACAAATTTTTCCTCTTCTCTTTCGGGGGTTGGTGGTTCTTCCCGAGCTATGTTATATGTTATGCAGATGTCTGGAAAGAAGGCAGGATTAATTTTGCCTCCCTTGGTTTTATGATAACTCAAAGCTCTTTTATATTGAGTAAAAGCTCTACTTTTCAAAGACTCTTGATCAAACTCGTTGGATTTTCCTTGAAGATATAGACACATATTATGCAAGAAGGTTCTATGTGAGACAAAAAATTGTCTATTGAGGTAGAAAAACTTCCTTGTTTTGATGAAATCCTTTGAGCTCAATGGTCTTTTCTTCAAATTGATATGTTGATGAAGATTCCTCTTTCTCAAAATGTGAAGGATGGTCATATAGTTTGATATCTTGTTTGCACTTTGTTTTTATTTTTGCCAAATGTTTGGTTTTGAAAATTGGTCTTGGATGAATACTTGTTTTTGAATTGGTTTTGATTTTCTTTGATAAGAAAATAGAGGAAGCACACAAACACAATAATGTTGTCTTAAAAGACACAAATAAGTGTGGGTCTAAATCAACCCAATCTTTGAACCTTTTAACCCCTTTTCAAATGTTTTTGTGTATGTTTTTCCAAAAGCCTAAAGTCAGCTCAATTTATCACTGGCCTGACACAAAACAAAGACACTTCAAACACTCTTTATCCCTAAGGTCAAATGGCCAGTTGCGATAATTTCAACCCACATCTTTATATTTCTTCAACTTTGGTACTACATACCTTATGAATCTCGTCGTAGCAGGTAAGGATGTGATATACTAAGTCTTGCGTGAGCATAACAGATATATGATCACTATGATGGGGGAGTCACCACTTTTATCAAGCTACAAGTAACTTTTCAAAAAGCCATGTTTCTACTCAAGGAAATATGTATGGTGAGTATCTTGGGAGAAAAACCATCTATGCTCTTGCACTGAATTTATCACAAATATCTTCAATCAATAGATTGGGTGGGTTTCTATATAAAAAGGTGTCTACTAATGTTCGATGTTTTTGGACATAAGTTCATTCTGCAGTGACTCACTTAAGAGCCTTGTAACTTGTGGTGGAGCCCATATGTCCTTTCGGTAAGTTACACTGCAGGAACAGTTATACCCAAGGCTACAGCTTTCGCTCACACCTGATTTCTATAGTGGCTCGAAGGATTTACCGCGCCAGGTCGTTCCCAAGAGTGATGTATCTCTTGGTAGGCCTCTATTAAAAAGATAAAATTTTGAGTGTTACTAACACTTTTCTCTTGCACCTAGAACCACGAAAGCCAAGGGAGAGGATAGTGTGTGTTAGAAGTAGGACCACTCAAACAACTTTGCACAAGTGTTTCAATCACTTAAAACACTTGTTCTTTTTAACTGGTTTTCATTGCAATGTGACCTAACTATTTGGAGATGTTGCTCCAACAGATATAGTGTTCTTTTTAACCAAGATATCAAAATGTTTGACACTTGACAAATTTTTGGAAAGCAAACCTGGTCAACAAAAATAAAGTCGTGTAGCCTTTGTAGCAAAAAGGGTAAATGTGAAGTTCTTTTTATGCACCAAATGAAAATTTGAGTTTGCTTTAGTTGCACCAAATAGAAAATGTGAATTTTTTTTTATCCATTTGTGAAAAACAAGAAAGATGAAGTTCTTTGTTATGCACCAAATGAAAACGTGAGTTTGTTTTAGTTGCACCAAATAGAAAATGTGAAGTTCATTTTTATCCCTTTGAGAAAAACAAGAAAGATGAAGTTCTTTTTTTATACATCAAATGGAAAAATTGAGTTTGTTTTAGTTGCACCAAGTAGAAAATGTGAAGTTATTTTTATCCCTTTGTGAAAAACAAGAAAGATAAAGTTTTAAACCAAAGAAATTAAAATGTTTTAAACTAACTCCTTCCAAAACCTGCACAAAAAAAAATTAGAAGATCTACAACAAAAACATTCAAAAATAATTAGTGCACATGGTGGGCTCACAAGCCTAAAAAAATGTCCTTGAAGTTACAAAAGTGTTGGATTCACGTCAGGTTCACCAAATGATGTCATGGAAATGGGGACAAAGAAGCAACAAAGTTCAATGTTAATAAATTAGTTTCAACCATAAACCAAAACAAAGAACTAAAAACCATTCCAAACATATCAAAAGAGATTTCAAAAAGCATGAAAGAAGTTTAACAAAAGAAAAGGAAGGAGAAGAGCCTCCCTAAGATGCTTCCATGATAACTTTTGATGCTTCTCCCTTGTTTCTCCCCTCTCCAAGTCCCAAATGAGTGTAGCTCTCAGCTTCTAGCCATGGATGTCATATGGAGATTCAAGATGGTTGGATGTGATAAACAAATGTTATGCAAGTGTAGATAGTGATGCTATGAAAAAGCTCTATGTTAATACCAGTATAGCAACAATACTCTAATGCTTCCTCATTTGCTTGAGGATAAGGGTTCTATTTATAGAAGAAATGGGAAAATGAAGGGTTAAGAACAATCTTAACAAGGGTTAGGATTGAAAGATATTCAATCCCATGTTGACAAGTGTCACTATGAGGAGGCTTGAGAGGAGAGATAAGGAGCATTAAATGTTTGAGGGGACATGATGGTTACCCTAGGGGGTTGGGTTAGGGTTAAGTTAATGGATATTCCTTTTATCCAAGGGATAAATGAATGTGCAAGGGTTAAATGGTTACCTTAGTCAAAGAAATAAATGCTTTGAAGAGACCCATGAGTCAAAATGATGGTTAAGTTAGAGGAAAGTCTCTAACCAAAAATAAAAGGTGAGTTAACCATAAATGGTTTGGAAGACTTTAGAGGTTAACCATTTGAAGACATAGCCTTTAATGGTTATTGAAGACTTTGGAGGTTTTTGAGAAGTGACTTCCTTTTATTTAAGAATGTGACAATGATTAAGATAGGATTAGGCTAATTAGGAGTTAGAAGAATCTAGAAGGGATTTAGGCATGCAAGTGGATTTTGTAGGAGAATGCAAGTGTTAAGAATTTTAAGATTTTCAATTGAAATAAAATCATTTTTTTCAATTAAATGGTGTAATTTGCATTTGGATAGAGTAAATATTAATTTATTTAAATGTGAATGTGAATTTTGGATTTTATTTAAATAAATCTTAATTTATTTACATGAGAAAAATGAAGATAAAAAATTAAATGCTTGAAGACTTTGAGGGAAAGCATTAAAGGTTTAAGAAGACTAGAAGGAAGCCATTGAGTTTGGAGACTTTAAGGGAAACCATTAAAAGCTTGAAAAGACTCTAGAAAGAAGTCATTAAGTTTGAAGACTTTAAGGGAAACCATTAAAGGTTTCAAGTAGGTGAGGATAAATAAGATTTTAAATAATGTGCAACTTGCATTTGTAGGAAAATGCAAGTGGGTGGAGGATAAAGGTGATTTAAATAAATGTTAATTTATTTAAATGTGAGAGATGAGATTTTGAAGGATTTAAATAAATATTAATTTATTTAAGTGTGAGAGAAGACTTAATTAAACAAATATGATTTATTTATTTAATTAATGGTCTGAATTTGGTTAAGTGAATTAAATCAAATAAATTGAATAATTTATTTAATTAATAGGAGAAGAGGGTTAAGGTAAATTAATTAAATATTAATTATTCAATTTAATTAATTATTGATTGATGGTTAAATAATCAAATAAATACTAAATATCCATTTAATTAAGTGGACAGATTTATGTGTCTACACAATCTAATCTATTACCAACAACAAATTAGTGTCACTTGGGAGAATTCCTTTAACCCTTTTATTGAACCACTCAATGTGTGTCCAATGTGGGTGTGTCTTCCCAATCTTCCCCTCCATTTTTGAGAGAATTCTTGTTATAAGGCCATTGGCAACTCTATCGACCACTTCTTGAAGGTTGATGATACCTCTTCGTTCATGGCTCATTCTACATGCACACATTTTGATCAATATTTACATCTCCCTAAGGATGCGGTTTTCATGGTTGGGGATAGGCCATGATTCGATCACTAGATTATGAGGGCCTCCCCTTTCGATACCATTGATGCTTCTCAACTAGTCACTTGGCCATGAATTGTGCTCACACATTCATAAAGACATTGCTACTTGGTGGAAGGATGCTAATGGTGATCCCTTGATTGTCCAAACTTCCAAATCTTCAAGCATTGCTACTTGGTAGAAAGATGCTAATGGTGATCACTTGATTGTCCAAGTTTATGATTCTTCTTCTGATGACTCTTCAGATAAAACTTACATATGGACAAATCGAAAGGTGAAACAAAGATTATGTTATGGTATGAGAACAAGGCTTATGAAACAAATTATGGCATTAAGGGAAAATAATAAGGCGGCCCAATTTGAACAATGACAACAACATGCTCCTTCTGCAAGTGGAATAGGGAAAACGGTCTACACTAAAACAAGTGTGTCTTCCCTTATGGAGATCATTGAACAATACATGGATGAAAAATGTTTGGTAGTTAATAGCATTACAATCATCTTTAATGAAGAGAAGAGCATCAGCATCAAAGGAAATATTTCAAAACTGTGTCAAGCAAAAGGAAACGACACCATTTAGATCCATACACAGAATGCCAAAAAATTGAAAAAAAAAATCAAAGTAATGGTGCAAGTAACATTAATTCCATGGATTCTAAACAAGAGAAGATGTCGCAATGAGCGGGAGCAAGTGCGGTTCAGGGGCTAGGATTTTAGGAGGGGAAGATGTTGCAGGGGAGGTTGATGAAGCGAATGAGGATGGCTATGAGAGGGAGGTTTCGACTGGCCTCCTCTCTTCCTTTGTGGGCCTTTTGTGTGTGGCCCTGCCCACGAGTAATCTTTGTGCTCGGAGCCTTCTCCTTCCTGGGTTCCTTGTTCAGGGCTGATGGCAGATCGCTCACCTTTTGTGTGTTTCTGTGTGGACCGTTTATCCTCTATGCTTGTCCTTCCGCAGTGGTTGGGGATTATGTCCTGGCGTGAGGTTTTCCATGGGTGTTGTGTTGGCCTTGCTTTGGCCCTACGGTTTGGTACATTGGTTGTTGTGTTGGCTACTTTTCTCCCCTAGGCACCTTGTTTTGGGTGGCATGTTGTGGTGTCTGTAGCCGCTGGTTGGGGCTTGTGTTTGCAGTGCCCACGATGTATGCATGGTGTGGGCTCAGGCTCTATGGTTGTTGTTCTACTTCCTTCCTAGGTGCACTTAAGAGGGGTGCTCCTTTCACCTACAAGGGTTATTCGTGCCTCTAGTTGTTTTCCACTTTTGTTCCTTGTGTGGTTGCTTCAGATTGTTCAAGGATGTGGGGTCACCCCTTTTCCCCATTGTTGACTCTGGTAGATTTCAAGGTTTTTTTCCATGTACCCTTTTCTGTGAGGAGATTTATTTCTCTTGCCTCTATTGCCTTGGTCATGCTTAGAGGCCCTATGGAGGTGGGCTCTTTCTGGTTGCCTTATGAGTGGAGACTCCTGTTGAGGAGGAGTCTTCTTGTGCAGGGGTTGTCAGAGGATTTTGGGTTGTGAAGATTGTCGATTCTAACTTCAAGGACTAGTTTGTTCTTTTGGTTTAGGTTGTGCTCTTTGTGTTAATGGCTCCAATGAGGAGGTCCTCACTGCAGAGTGTGTTGGATTCTCTATAGTTGTTGAATTTATAGAGGTGATCCTCATGGTAGAGTTGTTGGTTGAGACCACCTTTTCCTTTGGCCTAGTTCTAGTATTGGGTCTCAGATTGGACTTGCTCCCCACCTTGGGTGTTCCCTATGTGGTGTTGGAGTGCTGCTACATGGTGGCCATTGAACCTATTGAGGTGGTTTGGGGGCTGATGTCTGTGAGACCTGTCGAGATCAACGACCTTGCTGCTAGAGATCTTATAGAGGTGGTCCTCATTCAGGTAGGGTTCTTTGTTGATTCAAGTTGTTCGGATGCAAGGATGTGGCATGTTTAGTTTTCCCTTATCTCTCTCTTCTTCTCTACTACTCCTATAAAGGTGGGATCCTCTCTTATCAAGGTGGAGAGGAGTTATGTGGAAGAGGTGTTGCTTCATCATAGGAAGCCCTAGGGTTGCTGCAAATGGTTGGTTATGGGTGTCATTTCCATACCCATATTGAAGGTTGGGGAACCTTGGTAAAACCCATCCTCTCTGTGCTTGGTTGCCTGGGTGGCTTTGTAGTTGGATGGTCTAGTGGCCATCTTGTTTTTGTCTTTCCAAATAGTTTGTTTATGGAAGTCAAGGTTTTGGTAGCCTTGTGAAATCCCACGAAGGTTTTGGGTTCCTTGTTAAAACCCTTGTTGGTCTTGGTTCTTTTGTTCGGCATGTTATGTTTTGTTCTACTAGGTTGCTTGTTGTTTCTTTCGTTGTATAAGGATTCGGGGTCCTTTCAAAACCCTTCTTATCTAATCAATAACATTAATTCCATGGAGGAGGGTAGTGGAGGATGTCTGGAATCTGAACTGTGAACAAAAGTGTACATTTTAGACCACTCAATCATTTCCTCACTTAACAAGGTTGCAGCAATTTGGGAGAGGAAGATCGGAAAAACTGTCTCAGTTTTGTGCCTCAAAAAAAGAAGATCTCTCGCCCATAGCCAAAGCCAATAAACGATTCGGAGAGCATATTGATTTCCCTCATGACATCTTCATTAATGGATGCTAGTGCAATTTTAAAATCAATGAGGCCATGAATTTTGCCTCTTTCATTTTGCCCGATCCGATTCCTGCACACACTGGCAATGTTACAAACTTACAACCATGAAAGATTTATTAATTGGTAAAACTATAAATAATCTCACAAGAGCAAGAAACTATCCAATAGCTCAACCTTGGCTACTTAGACTACACAAAGTTCTGGAAAATAGGCAATTGGAAAGTAGTAATGATGATGTTAATGAAATGAACAAAGTCATTGAGAAGGTAGACCCGAAGATGGAAGGCAGGGGCTAGGGAATTTAAGATTACAAAAGTGGGCCAAGTAAAAGACATCCCAAATTGTATTGTAGAATATGGGACAAATGTTTTTTGTTTTGCTCTTATTACTCATACTGATGAAATAAACTTCGATATCAAAAATCCAAAATTTTGGGAGGGTTTCGTTTTTGGAATTTCGACGCCTCCTATCTAGCATTTTTTTTCGTGGGCTTGTCTGAAGCTGGAAATTTCAAGGGCTTTTTTGTATCTATATTTTCGCAGATTTTTTTGTGGAATTTTCGCGTTTAGTTTTGTCCAAGCAAAGACTTATGTTCATGTTGTTTGTTTTAGTCTATGGGTTCTACAACTTTTTTTTTGCAACAAAAGTGTTTTTCAAGCAGTGTTCCTTTCGCACGACCCTCTCTCCGCATCGCGATTTTTCGTGACCCATGTTTTTTGTTTTTTCTGTGTTTTTCTTCTCAGGGCCTGTGGAATTTTTTGGTTGGTACTGATTTTTGGTTATGTGAAGGGTTTTTTGCCTTCATTTTGCTGATGGATAGTGCGTTTTGTTGAAGATTCATGTGTATTTTTATTGCTCGCGAGAGATTTTTTTACGATGGCTTTCTCCCGCCCATTTTCTATATCACATGAGATATTTTTTGAAGACCTACTCGATTGCTTGTACAACGGGAGGGATTTGTCTCTCAGCTCCCTTTTTTTAAAATCGTGGAGACTACTACTATTTTTTTCGCGCAAGTTTCGTGGATTGGGCACGAGTCGTGGTTCCATGTTTTATCAAATCCGTGGTAGGGCTTTTGCATTTTTCAGGGGACACGAAGTAATTAAGAAATTATTGTGGGTTTTTATAAATTTTTAGGGAAAAAATTTATTTGTCAAGTTTCATAATTTTTCTCCTCAAAAAAAATATTTGTTTGGTTTTTAAATTTTTATCCACAAAAAATTATTTAAAAAAATTGTTTGTGGCCTTTTTATAATTTTTATCCTTAAAAAATTATTGGTGGGTTTTTAATAATTTTTGTTTTTAAAAAATTATTCATGGGGATTATAATTTTTCCCTTAAATAATTTTTATCCACAAAAAAATAATTATGGGGTTTTCACTTTTTTTCCTTAAAAATTGTTTGTGGGTTTTTTATAATTTTTATCCTAAAAAATTATTGGTGGGTTTTTAGAATTTTTTGTCTTCAAAAAATTATTCGTGGAGTTTATATTGTTGGATTTTGATTGATTTTTCTCTTCAAAAACCGTGTTTGATTTTTCTAATTTTGTCCTAAAAAATCATCTATAATTCGCAAAGGTAGCGTGGGATTTTCGTTATAAACCATTTATTCCAAAAAAATTATTAGTGGGTTTTGTAATTTTTTTCACAAAAACGATGATTTGTAACATCAATTTTCAGGGATTGACGGTTTTTTCTTCAAAAATTGTGCTTTGTTGCATCTCTGTTTTGGGTCACCCCTAGAGTTGCTAGGGTGAACATTTGCAATCGTGGTATCTTGCAATATGTTTGAGTTGCTGGAGCGAGCAGTGCTCAATGCTCATCTGCAAAAAATTTTGCATTTTTTAACAAAATTGAGTTTGATGCTCTTTCGAAGGTTTGCCATTTTTTTTTCAAACGCGTGGTTTCAATATTTTTTGGACTCACTAATTCGTGTGTGACAGTTCTACAATTCACGTGTGAGGATTACATCAAGTTGGAGGGATTCTAGTACTCTTGGTCATTAACATTTTGCACATCCTAGGAGGGTCTCCGCAGCAGCAGAGTGTTTTGAAGAGAAGGTGCAGCCTTCTTTGTGTTTATGATCAAAAGACTTGCAGATTGTCTTTTGTAGGGTAGTTAGAACGATGACCAATAAGGGAGGGTAATAAAATATTGTAATGTTTTTCGTCATTCGTTTCTATTCTAAAAACTTTGTTGTAACTTCTCTATTTAAGATCATACCTCCTTTGTTAATCATCAATTATTTGAACAGACCCTTTTACGCAATAAGCAATGGAATGCAATATGCTTAACCTGGGAAAAGATTTTGTGCCTTCTAAAGAATTGAATGTTGATCTCTACCATGTAGGTGTAACTGGATACTCACTGCTCTAAATAAAGCCATCTCAAAAATTGTCACTACCATGAATGCATGGCCAGTTCTCATATGCACTAGAAGAAACAGTAAAGTCATGAATTGAACAGGGCCTAGCAAAGGGCCTGGCTATGATGTCAATTTCGCTATATGGGCATTCTTGACATGGTATGGAGGCACACTGGTCTCACACCATGGAGCTTCTGGAGAAAGGGTTCTTGGAATAGGATATTCTCTGATCTTTGATCGCCTGGCTTTGGGGACAACATTACCAAATCTCAAGCAGTTTTATAAAGCATGAACAGCTGCATTATGAATATTTGAAATGATCCTCAGAGTTCCAGAGATCAGATCAAGAATGGGATTCATCCTCTCTTCAGGAAGTGAATTCAGAGCAATATATGAATGAAGGTCAATAACCAATTGCTTGCACTAAACAACCCAGATTGTTAGGCCAGGCAACAATTAAAACTAATGCTATGACTCAAGATAGAAGTATGGGCTCTGACTTTTCTGGTTCCTATGATGCGGAAATTGAAATTCCTAGGTTTGACAATGAGAACATGAATAATAAAGCATCTTCGACTGCACAAGTTTTTAGAACTAAAACAGCACAAGGATGAATAGACTTTATGATTGGCACAACAATGCCTTCATAATAAGATTGAAACCAACTACTACATCAGAATTGTTTAAACCTGGTTCAGATGGAAAACGGGGTTTCAAAAATGAAACCTTAATAGAATGTTTACAGTTATTTGATGTCAATAAAGATGAAAGACATCACTCTTCTTTTGAACAAAATAACATGCATTTAAATGAAAACATGGATAACGAGTTGATATTTTACAAATAAAGCTTACCACATCAATGGCATGCAGAATATTAACTACTTGTGTTAAAGGAAAACAATTGTCATCTGACAAGGGGATATCAGAAGAACAGAAGTTTTCCTCAAAAGATAACAATTTTGAGGGACAGAAAGAATCTGATTCGGTTAGACCAGATGAAGAACCTTTAGACAGGATTGAATTGGGCAAACACAGTGTATTGCAAATTTTCTAAGTATGATATCTCTAAATTTGTAGAAATTGCTCATGGATTTAAAGATCTTTTATTGAAAGAAGGAAAAGAATCAAAACTTTTTCTAAAATTTTGAATGCAAAAGAGTTCAAAAATGAGTTTATACCAATGATCACAAGAAAGAAGGTGCGAACACGTTTTGGTTTTATGAACTTTATAGATGTCATAGAATGTCTACAAAAAAAGTGATGAAAACAACAAGATGTCCCAGCTGTCAAGCATCGTAGGTTGAAAGATATTCTATTAATATGTAATCAAAGATATTCTATTAATATGTAATCAGAAATGAAAAGAGAGAACTTTTGGGTGTTGACACAGTTGGGACAAGAATACAAAGAATCTGAGAGCTCTTCTTTCAAAATTGAAACCAGGGGAACATTGAGTCTGTGTGCCCAGTTTTTGTCTTTGGCAATGTAGGTTTTTCTTATGTTATGCCATCAGTCTACGGGGGACCTTTTTGGCTGTCCACAAGCATTGAGCTTTATAGAGGGGAAGGGCAGTCTGTAAGCCCCTTCTCGAATTCAAATAAAGATTTATTATTCGTATGTCAATATCTCTTTATGAAGGCTGATTATTCTTACATTTAATAAGTCTTTTACAGGCTTATTTCCTTGCTCTTTGGTCTTATTGTGCAGCTTCTGTGGTTATCCTTCCTTTCTCGTTCTGTTTCAGAAATCTCTGCTGAGTTCTTACATCCGTAGTTAGATTTCTTTTATTTCTTTTCTGTTTCCCTTGTTTGCTCTCAAAAAGTCCAAAACACCATATGAGGGAGCTGCCCCTCTCAAACACAGGAAAATTGCTAATCTCATAGCGATTTCTCCATTTTTTGGTGCAACTTGTCGCTGCTCATTGGGTGAATCAGTTAATTTTCAAAGCAATAAATTGTTTCCCAACAGTTGTTTTAAAAAAAATTACTAGTCTCGAGATTGAATTAACTTATCAAGTGATTATTGATCAAAAACAATAACTCCAATCTATTACCAACAATAAACTAGTAGCACCAACAAACTTTCATTTTACAACCCATTCTAAATTTAGCAAAAGTAAATCAAGAGGACATTGATAACAAATATTGTATCATTCTCTCTCTCCCTTCACTCCTGAAAACCCTAGTGCCTAGTTCAAATATTTTTGCAATACGTCCAAGTGCCACTACTGTGATCACTGGTGGTAGTGTGGGTTTGACAGTTCTCCCCTAGTTGTGGACTCTACTAAAAAGGATTTTGCACATCTACAAATCCAACTATTTTTTCACTCCTAATTTATGCTAAACATGGAAATAGCACTAGTTTGTCTGACCTAGGTGCTCCTAATGGTGGTGGTTTGGCTTTTAAGGTTTAAAATGACATCAAGACCCTACCAGATTATGTTCCTGCAACTCTGGATCCTCCAGGTAGCTGGGTTGCTAATGGCTAATGGAATGAAATTTGAAGCTTTGGAGTCAAATCACCAATAGTCCTACACAACCATAACTAGTTTTGGGGCTCTTACCCACTCTTTATCATGAGATAAAATTTGACCCCTTGTTCACAATCCTACCCTGCAATGGTTTGTGGACAGTGTGTGATTGAAAGTGAAGACTTACACCTTCATCACGTTTGAAGACTTACATGTCATCGACATTGTTTACAAGCAAAAGTAAGCTCTTCCCAAATCTCTTTCTCAATCACATACCAAAGTGTAAGTTGTGAAAAAATAGGGTAGGTTCCAGCTTGGTTTAAGTTGAGTACCTAGATTCTTTTTATGCTTAACAACTTGGTTCCAATTGTAATGCAGGGGCATTCAAGGTGTAAGCTTGCATCACCCAAAAAAATGTTTTATTTTGATTTTTGTTTGGTTTGGCAAATGCCCATGAAACTTAATTGCATTAAAAAGTCCTGAAAATTTTGTTTAGAACTTTCAAATTTTCAAAAAGAACTAAATTTAATAAGGCCTCTATTATTAGTAAGTAAATAGGAGCACATGCGGACTTGAATTTTTTTCCAAAGCTCTAAGACTGAATTTTGCACATTGTGGATGAGTTTCAAGCCAAAATCAGGTCTGTGTGGAAAGATATTAAATATTCTAGCTTCTAAATTTAACGAAAGAACCTTTAAAACTAGGTTTTGAGGCTTCAAACAATGTTTTGGGGCCCCAGAAAATCAAGTAAAATGGATAAACCAAATTTCAAGCAAGCAGAGCACTACATTTTAAAAAAAAGAGCTCAATTGGGCACCCAAATCAATAATTATGGCTCCCAAAGTTGAGCCCTTTTTTGGATCAAATAAACAGATTTCAAAATTGGCTTGGTGATGCCCAAGGTGATTTATGACATATTTTTATGGCATTTTGAGGTAGTAGAGTGAGGAGGGGAAGGTGGTAAATCATGAATAACGAAGACAAAACAGAGAAGCAAATTTGAAGATGTAGGGTAGCAGATGGCTCTAGCAAACAAGGGAAAGAAGTAATGCATTGCAACCTATTGAGGATATCACCCTTTGTTTCATTTCATATTTCTGTCATGTAAACAATAATCTTTTCAATAGAGAATTTCCATTTTCATGTGTATGTGTTATCTGATTTGCCCCTTCATCAGTTGTGTTGGTTCTTGCTACCAACTTGGCTACAATTGTGTTTTTCCTCCCATCTTAAAAATTCTTGTGCGTGCTATGTTGATCTATCTAAAGTACAGGGTTAACAGTCCCTTCAAAACCAAATTACTTTAATCATAAAACAAACTAATATCTTAGCTAACAAATTCAAGATAAATTTAATCTTAACAAAGATCTATTCTTGAGAGAAGCAAATTCTCACAAGTGATTATTGATTAAAACAATAATTCCAATCAATTAACAACAAATTAGATAAACATGTCGAGATATATTCAATCTTGACAAACTTCTACTCAAATCATGTAATATTTTGGAATAGTAAACTGAACGAAAAGGCTATTCTACAAACTAATATATTCTACCATATACAGAATTCTATAATACCATCTCTAGAAATATTTGTATCATGTCATCATTAATTGATTAGTGAGTTCCCTCGAGATGACAACTGTAGCATCTTACTAGCTCCTATCAACATGTTAATATAGAATACCCTAAATTAACACAATAGTCTCTAGTAAACCATCCTATATTCAAATTAGAACAAGGCAGCCTTATCAGATTCCATCTCTTCTCCTATATATTATGATGACCTGGTCTTGTTACCCTTCTCAAAAAAATACTGAGCAATGTATTGTCCCAGTGATAAGAGCCGTTCTTCAGAGGCTAGCAAAGAAAGCATGATTAACATGCACCTTACAAAATCTGTTAATACATCAAATGAACTCACAATGGCTACTTTTACAAAGTCGATATACTTGGGATCAACCTGTGGAATATAAAGAATTCTCTTTTTCATTTTGTCAGTGTATAATAAAACAACAGTTAGAGAAACAGCATTCTAGACTCATAAATATTCCACAATAAAAAATGCAGTCAATACAAAAATTTTAATTAATTTTCTATAATCCAGAAGTAACAAATAAAGGTTTCCATAAACATCAGACATGGAGAACCAAACATCCATTTGAGAGGCATTTAACAATAAACATGATAGATAACAAGCCGGAGCGACCATGACCTAATGTTCACACTGGTACCCCATCACTAGCATGGCTAGAGTAAATCGCGTGACCCTACGAAGGTTGCTAATTGATAAATGTATAAAATCAGTACCAAGTTTTTATCACCTGGGACTTGAACCAGTTTTTTGTGATAGTCAATAAAAAGGGCAGAGTTTTAGGCAATGTCATCACAGTGCCTTCTTTTTTTTCATCACAGTTACTACAGTAATGTGTACAGCCAATAAGGAGTTACTTGTCTTTGTGACCCTTGTGTCACTGGAATTCTTGTAAATTCTATATAAATTATATCCCAACTTTAAAAACAAAACATGGGCAACATTTTTATTTCTGAATGCAAAGACAACACACCAGTGTTCTATTAAGTTAAAAGGGCAACACAAAAATGAAAGGGATAGCATTTTATTTCTAAATGCAAAATCAACAATCTCCAGTCTTCCCTGTTAGGTTAATTCAGAAAGGCAAAGAGCAAAAAGCTAGCATTAGACTACCTAACACTAAGTTCAAAAGAAACAAAAAGAATAATTCTCATACTGACGAATGACGTATGAAATCTGTCAGTCACTCTCCAGACATCATGCTCTTGCCCGCATATATAGCTCTTGCCTGCATATACAGCTCATTATTCGGTGACCTGTAGTCTTCCTTTTCGGAGCCTCGAAACCATTACGTAATGAACTGTCATACTAAATCTACCAAATGCTTTCCATCAATCATGTTTCGAGTGCTCTGCATCCTTTTACACAGCCTTACGGCCTTTAAATACAAACATCTACATAATTGCCCACAGACTAGCTGATGTGTATCTGAAATTTGAACCCTAGGAGCACATTATCTGTTTTAAAATGCCACCAAGAAATGATACATTAGTACACAAAACAATCCACTCATGAATCACAATTTCCCATGAAGATCAATTTTTCATGCAATATAGATACTAATTTCCACTTTAATTTCTCAAATGCTAAAAAATGAACTTCACAACTAAGTTGCAAGCTCAATCTTCTAGAAATAATTAAATGTAAGATTTGTATTAGACTGGTAGCTTTTGATAATTGCCATATTCAACATTTGGCCACTTCATAGGTGACAAAAATAAGTCAAATATCATTTGACTAGTTTACCTTATCAAAACTTGCAAGTTAGACTATGGATTAAACCTACGTGCTAAACAAGAAGCATAAAAATTCCAAACTCAGAAAAACTGGTGATTGTTTTGCATCAGCTCAAAGGAGGTTGAATAAAAAAAAGTGCAATCAATCAAGAGCAACCATAGCTTCTCTTTTGAAAGGGAGAAAGGTGCTTGCAAAGTACTACATAAAAGCTCCACAAATGGCATGTTTAGCATCATAGTTACGCAACTCATGGAGCACTATTGCAACTCACGAGACTTTTTGAGGGCCAAGAAACTCAAAGGTTAATGCACAAACCTATTGATGAGTCTCTGCGATTGCTCAAGACTCCAACACAAACTTGCCAGAAACAGCAGATATTTGTAAATCATCAAATCACTCAAAAATGAACAAAAAACCACACAATTTGATCTTCTCAAACCCATTTGAACCTCCCATTGAATTTCTGAATTGACTGCCAGGAATAACTATAAAATGGATCCAATGCATTTAGGATATTTTGTATTCTATAGGGATTATCTATGATCACAATGTTTGATGTTAATTATTTGCAATTTTCTCTAAGTTTTATAGCAATTGTGTAATTTATTTAAGAATTTACCTTGTAAATAATTTTTATTGTTGGAATTGCTATTTTTTGGGCAAAAATCAGGTATACCCCAAAAAGGAGACATTACAATTGGTACAGAGCATTAATCCTGCCAGCCTGTGGGATAAACCTACTTTAACCGCCATTCAATTAGGGTTAACTATTTGTTAGCCCTGTTTTTCAACCTGGAACATTTTAAAATTTTGGCATTTAAAATCCCGTTTTGGATAGATCTTTGTTTGAAAGACCTCCCCTCCAGTCATCCTCAAATTTAAAGCCTCTTGCAATTTCAAAGAGAAATAAAAATTTGTAACGATCAAGACCTTAAAAACAATTTTCCAGCTTGAGGCAAAATCACATGAACCATTACTTTCAAAAATCTACGAGGAAAGGTGCGAAATGCATCTGTGTGGGTGTTTTTCAGACAAAATTTTGTCCAATGTGGCAAGTTTTATGCTCACAACAACTCTCAACTTATGAGATCAAAGGTAAGTGGCTAGAAGCTTTCAAAATTCTTGATAATGGCAAGACGGTGGTGAATGCAAAGACACGCTTGATGAGAACTTAATTAATTATATAATGCAGAATATAAAGTTGATTAAAGGACTATCATCATCCTTCCATTTGTAGAAGTAAAGAGCCTATTCATAAATTTTGATACAAAGAGAATAAAGCAGATTTTTGGTGCTTATACATTATCTATCAACCTATGCTTTGTCATCAATACAAAGATGGAAAAATTGTGTCCCATGCCAAAACAAGAACTATGAATTGACAGAAGAGTATCCAAGCATAAATTATAAAGAAATTTGTTCAATTCTATGGTTCCCATGATGCTGATACACACATAAGTGAGATTTGATAGCATCCACAACATGAGAAATGTTTAAATAATCCTTCAAAGAAATGTGGTCTCATGAATACCATGATTGCAGATTTCAGGTTGCATTGTAGTTGGAGGTCTGCAAGTTAAGAAAACTTGATTAAATACAAATAATAAAAAGTGGTGGCCTATCAGCATAACTACACTAGTTGACAACTTCTATTCACAAGTTGATTAAGCTCTAAGCACTGAAGCAAAGCAAGAATCCATCGGGCCATCGGGAATTTCATCCAAGTTGACAAAACACCCACAAGGTTATGTAAATCAGTGTTTTGTCTAGGAACACAAATTACCGAGGGCAAAGTTATATCGCGTTTTGTATCTTCATTGGCAACTTAAACAATAATCTTAAGTTGGCCACCTTGCATAATATGCCGACAAAAGGAGTTTTGTCCCAAAAGAGAGGTAGTTATCATAACCACCTATTGATATCTAACAATCAATTTGATATACATGCATAATGAAGAAGTGTCGATAAACTGGTTGATGATATGCCTCTAAACCATATGCAGACAAATGGTTTTGTTGTAGAGACTTTAAACTTTTTGAAATTAATGCATGTGAAATGCAGAAGCATAGACTCAGTATGTGAACTGTTTTCTAAAAAGCCTTAGAGAGATATCACCTCACAAAAATGCAGAATTTTATCAAAGATTGTAGCTGCATAATCTTGCAGACTTGCATGCATAATATAGAGGCATAATCAAAACATGTGAACTATTTAATATGTGAACTCACAGGTCATCTCATGGGAGACATAATTGCAAGATATGCACAAAATAGATGTGTTGAAATGGCTTTAGAATTTTGGAGGCAAATGCAAATGTAATTATCTAAACAGCAGTGTGAACATACTTTTATTGGTGCCTGCTATGACTATGTGAACATGCTTTTCACCAGTGAATTGTTTGATAGACTGCATCAAAGAAGATGCCGTCCACGGAATGCAATGATTATTGCATAGGATGTATTTGTTGAAAACAATGAAAAGGTTTTTGTAACTCTCAAGCAAATGCACACAATAGATGTAATTGGCAGATATAACATCAAATTCTGTGCACTTTTCAAACAATGATTACTCAGTCTCCGCAAAAATGGAAGCTTTGAAATAATGTATAAACATCCATTAATGAACAAAGCACATGAACTTTTGACAGAAAGCCTCAAAGAGATGCCAGCTCAAGGAATGAAATGAAATGGTTGCAGAATGTGCACAAAATGGATTTTGTAAGGAAGCTCTCAAATCTTGAAGTAAATGAAGCAACTTAAACACATCCTAACATCGTAAGTTTTGCTTGTGTTTCAGCAAGTGGATGCATGCCGTGCATTCTTCAATCACATAATTGCATGGTCGACCTTGTGCTGTGGTGGCTCTTGAGGAAAACCTAAACCTTATTATTCAAATGACAAGTTAGACATGGATGCAAAATATGGATTCGTAGACTATGAACCTGGATTGTTTAGCAGAATACCTCAAAAAATACAAACGGGTTGTGCCATAATGAGAAGCGTAAACAAAGTTATAGAGTTGTATAACAGTTTGCTTCAAAGATGTTATCTTGTGGAACACAATGATCACGCAATCAATTACAACCATACCAATATAGAGGGCCCTTGAATGAGGATGGCACCAAAAAAGATTTGTTGGAAATGCACAAAAATAGACAAAGCACATGAATGTTTGACATAATATTCAAAAGTTACATCTCACAGAGATGCAATGATCACAAGTTCTGCAGAAAATGAATTTGTTGAAAAGGTTTTAGAAACTTTCAAACAAATCCAATTGGCGGGAGTTAAACCAAATTCTACAAACTTTGCCTGTCTTCCCTACGTGTGCAGAAAGGGGAGTTTAAGAACAGGTTAGATATTCATCAGAGCATATTGGTTGAAAGGCTTTTGCCAGATATTATGGTTGAAAATGCTCTGGCCAGCACGCACAGAAGATGTTGATGCATAGACAAGGGACGTTAAATCTTTGATAGAATTCTTCGAAGAAAATGGCTTCTCATGACATGACTACAGATATGCACAAAATCTGGTTGTTGAAAAGAATTTCAAACAAATGCATTGGCAGGGTAGTGCCAAACTCTTCAACCTCTGCAAGAATACTCGATTCCTGCACAAATTGGAAGCTTTGAATGTGAAATGGACATTAATCAAAGCATGGCAGATGGAAGAATTTTGTCAGAAATTTTATAAAGAATATGGAAGCAAAGACTAGGCATGTGAACCGTTTGACACAATGCGTCAAAAGATGGCTTTTACGGAATGTTATCATTGTAGGTATACAGAAAATAGATACGTTGAAAAGGCTTTATCAACTTTCAAGAAAATGCAATTGTCAGGCATAAAGCTAAATTCAAACTTTGAGATTGTCCTCCCAGCCCACTTGAAGAGAAAGCTTTAGAATATGGACATCATCACAGCTTGTGATTATTGGAAGTGAATGTGAACAGGTGAAGGCATTCTCAGATCCATATTTGAACGATATCCCAAAAAGCGGACATTAAATACTTAAGGGTAAAATAAACGAGACATACATGACACGATCCATGCTAAGAAGAGGAATCAACTTGGGGATCAAAAACATATCAGATCTTATGTTTGTCCACAGCAGATTACATATGCTTTCACACTTGCAAATTAAAATTAAGCTTCTCCCTTAGGTTAACCAAAATGGGATTGAATAAACACTTGTGATGCCAATGAGCTTGGTAGAAAATTAGAGAAAGATGCTCGCAATAGTTGAATGATTTTCATTTCACCCCTAAGCTTAAATTCTAAAACATGGATAATTTCATTTTTGAAAACATCATTATCAGTTCAGAACAAAAGGAAGCAAAATAAATCTTAGGAAAAAAATTATATTTCCGCAAAAAAAGATCTCAGCTGAAGAAACTTTTGACCTTGCAAAAATAAAACTTCAAAGGAAAAACACAAACAGATTTATATAATCATTAAACCTACAATAAATCCAATCAATATTTGGCCAACGCAGTCAAGTGTACACAACAGGAGATAAAATAATGGCAATTACAAGTTTAGAAAAAGATGATTATTCTCGGTTTTGTTGGTCTACAAGATATGTGCTGAAAGAATTTGATAGAAGAGATACCTGTCGGGCTTGGCATCTAAGCTAAAGAGCACCACACCGCAGAAGAAGAATTTAGCAAATAACATTATTGGAAAAATACCATTTCAGAAAATGATATCCTCGTCTTTCTCAGTCCCCATGGATAGCATATCATGTGCCTTCCGCATGGAAACCCCCTTCTGCAGCGCAAAGTTCTCAGCCTGCTGATCCTCCGCAAAGGACTTGGCACTTTCCATCTGCCGCTCAAGCTCCCTCTCCTTATACCCCTGAATCTTCTTCAGCCTAAAGAAATCCTCCCTCTCCAGCTCATCAAGCTCCCCCTTTATATAATTAATAGTATTCTCCAGCCTCGGCTTCACCACATTCTCCAGCGCATTAACCCTCCGATTAGTCGCCTTGATGGCCTCGTCCAGCGTCAAAAACGAAGTCTGAAGCGAAGCCAATTCCACGAGAACCTCAATAGCCTTGATATAAGCAGATTGGCAGGACTGGATCTGCTGCCCTCCACGAGCCAAGCCCGTCAAGTCATTCTTCGTCGCTCCTTCCTCTGTAAAGTACTCGAATTTGGGCAATTTAACACCCGCGACATTTTCTTGACGGGCACGGACCTTGACGGTTGCGGACTCCACATTTTCCAGGACGACATGCTTGATGTTTTCCCCTGCCGCGTATTTGGCTTCGATTAAGGCAAAGGCAGAGGCTTTCATGGTTTCGCCCATGGTTTCTTTCGCTGAAACGATGCGCTTCAAGATTTGACGGAACTGGACGGTAAGGGCATCACTTTTCTTCTTTAGCAGAGTGTGCCCTCGCGTAGCGCCTACCAGCCGGGCTTTCATCACACCCAGCATCGTTACCGTCGGCACCACATTCAGCCGCTGCCCCTGCCCAGACATATTTCACCGCATCTGTTCGATCAGAGTTCGAATCCCTTGAAGTTGCAGGAACCAGTAAAATTCTGGTGCCCTGACGTCTCTAGTTCGAATCCTTTCGCTGACTCTGCGCTCAGATCTAGAACTAATTGCACGAAAAATCTTTCTTTAAGGTTTTGTTGTTATTTAAGACCCAAATTGTGTTTCTTGCAACTGAGCGAGCAGGTGTAATAATCAAGTTGTTTCTTATTAGACATTGCCATCTATTATTGTGATGTGTTGCATCATTATTATTATTATTATTATTATTATTATTTATTTATTTATTTTTTTTTATTTTTTTTTTATTTTTTTTTATTTTATTTTTATTTTTATTTTTGTTAATGGAAAAGATTTGCTTTATAGGTAAAGTTAAAAATCTTTATAAAGAGTTTTTGGAGGTTCAAGTTTTTTGAATGTTATGGTTCGTTATTCAAAAGAAACAAGAGATCCATATGCATCAGGTTCTGTCATAATGCTTTTGTATTAAAGTTGGAATTTGTGAATTGTAGTAATAATAGTAAAATGTTTTTTATTATAAAGCAGCCAAAACAAGGGGGCTGACCCGAAGACACAGAAAAAAAAAAGCACTACCACCACACACACAGTTGCCTAATGGCAATCAGCCAATCCCTACTTTAGTCTTCAAAAACAAAAACTACCTACCGCTAATGGATAACCCAAGATTGAAAACAATCTCGTCCAAAAAGTGCCTTAAGCAACAGTAAACCAGCATATTGTTTAAACTATAAAAACTGTTAAAAGTAGCAAGATTACCATGGAACCAATCATTCTAGCGAAAAAAAAACTATAATAAAAAGGAAAAGTTTCAACCATTAATCATGTTTTTCAGCACCCATGTGCTTAGAGAGCATAAGCCTGGTCCAGTCTTCCGCCAGGAACTGGAACAGTTCCTTAGTGGTGTCGCTTTCCAGCCCGCCCTATTCAGCCTTTTCTTGGTGGAGCAAGCACAGAGAGGTAGCCAAAGAGTGCATAACTTTGACAGCGAATTTCCCTATTTTGTTGACATAGGACTCCAGATACTCCAGTTTTTTCTTAACACCACTTAAGTCATCAAAGATAGCATTGCAACCCGTACACTGCACCACCTCTTCCTTCTACCCACCATCTAGAGCAGTCTGCCCACCTTTAGAATTATTTATGTCCCCCTCAGAGGTATGTGGTGGGCAAGTGTTAGAAACAGGGGAGGTGTTCTTAATATCCTCCTTGAATGTCTCTGAGTCGGGGACGTTTGTGCCCAGTTTGGAGGAATCTGAGCCCTCCATAGCCTCCATTTCCTCCTCCCCCTTTTCACTTTCCACTTTCTCATAGTCATCCTCTTCCTCATTAGCATAGTTCTTTCTCACGACGATTTGCTTCATCCGGGGTTTGTTAGCAAACCTATGGGACCTTCGCGGGGTGATACCATCCTCCGCATCAGACTCGACAAGAAGGATTTTAGGCTCCTTCCTGGGTTTCTTGGTGGTGGGTTTCGCAGTAGAAGGGTTGCTTTTATTTTTCTCCCCAATTTTGAGGGGGAAGGGAGGGCCTTGGTCGGGGGATTAACAAGGCGTCATCGGCTTTTTCGAAGTCTTTTTGAGGCCTTTTTCAGAACCAGTAGGGGGGCCTTGGATGGAGTGGGCAGGTTGGACCGAGATGGGCTTAGGGGGATACAGGGCCCTGTGAAAATTGTATAGCCGAAACATCAGCCCCTAGTGGAGGATGATATAATTACCCTCTTGACTCATGCAGTGGCGGACATCTTTAACAGTAGATTCTAAGGCATGCAGGAGAAAGAATGGAAAAGAGATGGTGTCATGGTTGCGAAAGTGATTGAGCAACAAGAAATAGTAATAGTAGAAAACGGCATACCTTCCTTTGAGGGTAAAGTATTTCATAATAATCTTGCACACCTGGTCCCACGGGTAGGGTGAGCATTCCCTGTTGAAACCCCCACGCATTTTGGTTGGTTCCTCGCCCTTTTTGAAGAAGCGGTTCATGTTGGTCTCGTCCGCAACCCTGCTTGTTTTCTTCCACTTCCTGCCCTCAATAGAGAGACCCGTAGCCTGGGCGATAACTTCCTCACCAATTTCAAATTAAATGTCCCCCATGACCACTCTCCTGTCATTCCAGCTATTGACAAACTGCATGGAGAGGTTTTCGTCAAACCCCGTCATGGCTTCCGTGAACAGGATGATTCCCCCTTCCTTAGCATACATCCAGATGCACGAGTCATTACGAAAATAGTCATAAATAATGTCTGGTTCCACCCAGACTAAATCCCCCCCCCATGATAGCTTCCTCCAGAGTGAAGTTGAGATGCAACGCAAACCTGAAGAAGGCTATGCAGAGGGAAAAACCAAAGCTGTAGATAAGAGAAATCGATCGAGAAATAGCCAAAGTATTGTGCGAGTTGCAATAATTATTTTTAGTGGTGTTTCCCAAGGCATGCATCTGCCAGCTCCGAGAAGCATGCGAAGGGACGCCTCTTAATTTCTCTGCCAACTTGCAAAGATCGTCATTATGGAGAGATCTTAAGTTCTAGTTATGGTAATAAGTGGTGTCCTTACTGTGATTAATGATTAAAAGTTGGCACTTCAATCCTTCGACAATGCAGAATTCGGTGTCTCGCCACGTCGGCACCGGACGGAGAAGGTATATGGCACATCATTGATTGGTAGATGCAATTTGTTCTTTCCTAAAAAGGTCCTTTTGCTTGTCAGTAAGAGAATCAAAGTGTCTCCAGCACCTCGTACCTTTTATCTCCAGACCTGTCACAACCAGAGAGTCTGTCAACGCGTTTCCCTCTTTGTAGATGTGCTGAATTTGAAATTCCTCCAGCCAGACTATCATGGACCAGATGTCCTTGATGACGTTGTTGATCATCCAGCTAACCTCTGAAACTCCTTTAGCTTCCTCAATAATCAACTTAGAGTCCCCTTCAATGATCAGTCTTTTAGCATTGATACAGAGAGCCAGCTTAAGCCCCCAGAAGAGAGCAAGGGCCTCAGCCATGTTGCTCGAGACAGAGCCAAAATTTTTCGCATAGGCCAGAACCAGGTTGCCCATGATGTCCCTGATAATTCCACCTCCTGCCGCAAAACCACTGCGAGCAGCACCGTCAAAATTAAGTTTGAGCCATGGGGGGGAGGCGTTGACCATCTAGTATTAAGCCTCTCCATTTTATTTGAATTGTCATATCAAAGGAAGTTGTCTGGCAGATTCCATGTTCTAATCCAATTGCTATCCAAAACCATAGGGGCAAATTGCAAAGTTTTCCATTTGCAGATTAGGGTGTTCTCCCTGAGGAGCTTCTCAGCTATGTCAGCAACCGTGTCAACCGAGTTGCTGGTATCATAGAAGATCCAATTATTCCTTTCCTTCCAGATATGCCAATAGATGTGGGGAGGTATGAGTCTCCAAAATAGACTAATCAACGGGTGAGTGGAGGGGTACTTCCAGTTGCTGATAAACTGTTGCAAGTCTTCTAAGAAGGTCCAAGCCAAATTAAATTTTTGTAAAATTTTGTGCCAGACCATAGAAGCGAAGGGGCAATGGATAAAGAGGCGATTTATGCTTTCCTCTGCACAATTACACATGACACACTTATTGGCTAGCAGAAAACCCCTCCTTTTAAGATTATCAATAGTAAGGATCTTCTCGTGAAGGGTCATCCACCAGAAGAAGTTAACTTTAGGGATGAGCTAAGAGTTCCAAACTTCTCTCCAACTATAGCAATCATTCATGGGGGCAAACAAGAGATTGTAGGCCGATTTAACACTAAAAGTCCTTAACCAGTAGCGGGAGGGAGAGATGTAGCTTATCATAAGAGAGCCTAACAAGTCCTTGATAGTGTCCTTGAGACAACTAAAACGGGAGGAGGCAAGGGGTCTGTCGCCAATCCAGTTGTCCTCCTAGAATCTGATCTTCTCACCATTGCCAACTTGCCATTTTAGACCCTATTTGAGCACCTTCCTATTCTTTACAATGTTGTCCCATATCTTAGACCCTAGAGGGAGCTCATTGGAAGAAAGGAGGGAGTAGAAGGGGGTCTGATTGAAGTACTTGGCCCTCATAATCTTGCTCCAGTCAGTTTTGTCCTTCATAAGGTTCCATCCAATTTTAGTCAACAAGGCCTTATTCAGATCAAAAAAAATTATAATCCCTCGGCCTCCCATGCACTTAGGTTTGCACAACATCTCCCAATTGACTAAGTTGATTCGGGCATTTTCCTCCAACCCCGTCCACATAAAACTTCTTTGTATTTTCTCGAGTTTCTCAGCCATAGCAATGGAAATCTTGAAAAGAGAAAGAAAGTAGACTGGAACACCTTGAAGAGAGGCTGATAGAAGCTGGAGTTTACTCGCACTACTCAAAGTTTTTCCTATCCAACCAACAAGTTTCTTCTGCATTCTTTCTAAGATTGATTCCCAAAATTGGGAGGTGACCTCCTTAATAGTGAGGGGGAGACCCAAGTAGGAATCAGGGAGATCAGTTGCACAAAACCCAAGGATTTGCATAAATTTACCCTGGAGGTTTCTATCTGTGTTGAAAAAGTAAATTTTACTCTTGCAATAGTTGATAAGTTGACCAGAGGCAAGGGCATACTCCTCCAGCAGATGTTTCCATTCTTTAGCTTCTATCACAGACGATTGGCCGAAAAGGAAGGTGTCGTCAACAAATTGTTGCAAAACCATAGGAGGAAGGGTGCAAGTAGCTTTCACCCCTGAGATTCTTCTGGTCCTGATTAAATTGGAGAAATTCCTACTCAAGACGTCTGCTACCATAATGAACAAGTAAGGTGAGAGAGGGTCCCCCTGCCTTAGCCCCTTCCTAGCCTTAAAGAAACCCCAAGGGTTGTCATTGACAATCACCGAATAGTGAACACCTTCCACCACCACCCTAATAATACTGATGAATATATCCTAGAAACCCATCTTAAAAAGGACAACATACAGAAACTTCCAATTAACTTTATCATAAGCCTTAGAGATGTCAAGTTTGAGAGCCATACCTGTGTTGCGACTTCTGTCCATGGAGTGGATGACCTCATGGGTAGTAATGACTACATCAAGGATTCGCCTACCCAGAACAAAACCTCTTTGAGAGGGGCTGATGCACTTATTAAGAAGGGGTTTAATTCTGTTGACAACAACTTTAGAGAAAATTTTATAGACTGAGTTACACAAGCTGATGGGTCGATAGTCAGTCATAAGCTTCGGGCTAGGAACTTTGGGCACCAAAACAATGAAAGTATTATTCAATTTCTTCAGGAGGTTTCCAATGCGTATGAAGTCCCTGGTAGCTTTAGTTAGATCATACTTCACTGTTTCCCAGAAGACCTGAAAGAAAGCAAGGGGGAAGTCATCAGGTCCAGGGGCCTTAAAGGCAGCCATAGCGAAAACTGCTTCTTTAACTTCCTCTTCGGACACTCGGCTCATCAGCAACTCATTATCAGCCTCGTTCAGGACTTGAGGGATGAGATTGAGGAGCCTTTCGTTGACCTCAGTAGGTTCACTGGCTCTATCATTTGTGTAGGCATTAGCAAAGTAAAGGGAAGCCCATTGACCAATTTCATTATTCCCCACCAATTCCTCATTTTTGTTATTGAGAATGGATCGAATAGTGTTCCTCCTTTTGTGCTTTGAAGTCGGTCTGTGAAAGGAGGTGTTCATGTCCCCCTCAGTTAGCCATTGGATCTTGGATCTTTGCTTCCAGTAAATTTCTTCAAGGTTCATGATTTCTTTCCATTTGTGTCTCCAAACCTCCTCCTCTTTATGTATGTCCATAGAGGAGGTCCCCTCCGCAATGGTCCTCTGGAGGCGGTCCAAATTAGTTTTAGCTTCCTTCTTTCTCTTGAAGATATCCCCAAAGGAAGAAATGCTCCAGGCTATGACCTCCTTTTTGATAATTTCCAACTTTTTAGCAATTATGAACATAGCCGAACCTTGAATAGGGGAGTTCCACCAGTTTTGTATGCATTGTTTGAAGTCTGGGTGGGAGTGCCACATGATCTTGTACCTAAAGGGTGAGGGGTCAGGGGTCTGCTTGTCAACCCAAGAGAGGAGGATCGGGGAGTGGTCAGAGATAGTGAGCGGGAGAGACAAGAGCGAGGAATTGATGCCAATGTTCCACTTAGCAGAGATCAAAAACCTATCCATTAATAATAATAAAATGTTGACATCATTAAATAATAATAATTCAAAATTATTTGAATAATATTTGTAGTTATAATATAGTAAATCTTTTGACAAATATTATTGAAGAAAGTTTAACCTTGAAGCATCTATATTTAAATATTAAAACATAAAATGATTTTCTTTAGTAAGTAAACAATAGATGTGTTGCATCTAGTACTTTTCAATCAGTAAAATCTATAACATATTGCTTAGTTGGACAACATTGTAACAATAATGATTTCTATATGTAACAAAAATTAGATATGTATAATAAAGGTTTTGCAATAAATAGAGTGTCAAATTAGAATTAAAACTCCATGTATTTTTATAATAGTTTTACAAATGTTATTGTTAATTAATGAAATATAATAATAATTATGATAACACTCTTGGAGTAGAGAAGCTGAAAGAAGAATGAGACAAAGAGAAAGAGGGGAAGGCTCGTGGGATCAAAGACAAAAAGAATGAGTGGAGTCGTCTTTGTGAGCTCCGAGGCTACCAAGCAAGGCAAGGGGGAACAGTGACAAAGAAGTTTGTTGACATAATGCCTATGTTGTAGAATGTGAAGATGGAATGATGGTTAGGGTTTTCAATTTTCTTTTTGCTTTCTGTTGAAGTTTAGAAATATTTCTGTAAGAAGTAGGATGGGAACCACAATTTTTTGTAGAAATGTACGTAGAAATTATGGTGAATAGGATAGACGCAAACTATAAATTTGTATGGATTCAAAGAAGGAATAGCATAAACTATGACAAGTTTTGTATATAGAAACTATTGTGGACAAGATAGTTGTAAATTGTGAATTTGTATGGATTTGAAATAGGAGGAGCTGAAATTGTGACAAATCTTATTGAATTTTTTTATAATATTAATAAAATTACATAAACTTTACCGATAAAAATTAAAATAATTATGATAACTAGTATCATGTATAATTATACATGTAATAATCAATCTATATTATAATAAAAAATATTAATAACATCTATTATTATTCATAGTAATTATTCTATTATTTATTTTTGATGACTACGTAATAAGTTTTAATTATTCGATTATATTCAATTTATATATAATTAATGTATTATAATTATTTCATTCATATATATAAATTATATTACATTATTATTTATTATTTATTATCTAATAATTATAAATATAATATAATAGTATATAAGAAATTAGTATATTATCATTATATAAATTAGTCAATTAAAGCTATACATTTAATCTTTTTATATGTTTGATATTTATAAGTTTTAATTATTCAATTATATTTAATTTATATATAATTAATGTATTATAATTATTTCATTCATATATATAAATTATATTACATTATTATTTATTATTTATTATCTAATAATTATATATATAATATAATAGTATATAAGAAATTGGTATATTATCATTATATAAATTAGTTAATTAAAGCTATACATTTCATCTTTTTATATGTTTGATATTTATAATTTTATGTATTTTTAAAATTATTGTTATAAAAAATCAAGTGGCTTTATCACTCATTTCATTATTAAAAAAAAAAGAACAAAACTAGTTACTATTATATAATAGTGAAATGATTGTAGAATACTATTGATGAAAATGAAGACAAAAGTAGAAACATTAGGAAATTTGGTTAACCTAATTTAATTCTTGCTTCTCATTGGTTGATGCTTTGACATTTAAAATGTTGACATCATCCTAACAAGAGACGCAAAGCGTCAAGTTCCTACCGAGTTGTTTATGATTAGTATAAAGATTGTTGGAAGTGCATTTGACATTTTGAAGGAAATGGCATTGCCATGGTAAATTGAAATTCGATGAGCATTGCCAACATAGTGGTTGCCTGTTTTAACTTTTGTGCTTTGGAACAATTGGCAATTATGAGAATTGAATATAAAAGAGAGTATAATAGAATTGAATGCAAAATTCATCTCTAAGTAAACAAATCACATATGAAAAAATGAGCATGCACAAAAACATGTAACTAAGTTTGAAAGCATAATTCTGAAAAATGAGACATAAATATGATAGAAATTAGAAACTTGTTACATTTACAAATATGATAGTTGCGAATAAAAAACATTTCCAACATTACATTTACTGGTCACAGAAACAGTGTTCCAAATATGCAAACATCTTTTGATAGGGCCTGTACTAAGTCATAAAAAGAAATGCCTATAAAAATAATTCTTCAAACAATTAAATATACTCTTATAGAGCACATAATTTTTTTCCTAAATCACATATCAGTAGATCCAGTCTTCCAAAAGGACAACTGAGTATAATAATTTTGTCTTATTGGACAGTGCATAATATAATAAATTTGTCTTGTCAGCATTAGCAACATTTTAAAAAAGTTGTTGAGTCTTATAGTGCAGTAAGCAACAGTTTGTAGAGTGCAAGATAAATATAAAGTTTTAACAGAGAAAGCAAATTTGTATCTAATTTGCTTTTATTTGTTAAGTAGTAGTAGTCTATTTCAGTGAAGTTGTTCCATATGACAAGTATCCCTGATTTCTGCCTTAGAGATTGTGTCCTTCCTGCAAAACACAAATTGGTTTTATTGTTTGTAAATTAGTATTTGTTATAGTGTAGAGTTAATAAAAATGTTTGAAATGTATAAAGGTTAACGTAATGTATCATGTTTACCTTTTTGTAGAAATCACTCTTGAAGAACAAAGGCATGAGTAATGAGATTGTTTTGGTTGAGAGTGAAGTGGCCCTTAGTTGTAAAATCATGTAGAATGAAGATAACTCTTGATTTGTCTTCTTTGTAATCTTCATATGTAGTATTTTGAAGAGCTGGCAACAATTGTTCAATTGTGGACTTATCAAGAGAACATTGTATAGTTTGTTTATTTTCAGTTGTAAGTATTGTGTTGAGGTGAAGTGAGTATACATAGGTGACTTTTTGGTGACACCTGGTGCAGTGAGCAGTGTTGTCTTCAAGCATGCCATAGTTTTCAAATTTATAACTGCATTGTGGGCAAAATGCATAGAATGGAACTGAGAATGGATTTGCCACTTTAAGGATCCTGTAAGAGAGGGGTAAATGTTGATGTGGTGTGCAAACAGTGCATTTGTAAAATGAAGAGATGCATGTTGTGAAAATAGTTACCTCATAAGTTGTATTAAGTAAGCCATTGAGACTTTCCAATGTTCTTTTGTCATTGAGCTTGCATATGAATGTTGAAAGGCTTGTGCGGAATGTTATTCTTTGGTCCACTTTTTTTACAACATTTCTGAAGAGCATTGCAGGGATTTCATTCCTTTGTAGGTGGTCTTCTATTGCGAGGCATTGCTAGCCAAAACTTTGGTGTAGGTACAACTATTGAAGAGTAACATGGTTAGTTATTTTGTGTGAAATTTTTTTTGTATGCAAAGTATTTTCCTATACTAAACAAAAGTTTGGAACAGGTTATTTGGAAACAATTATGAACTTTTTTACCTGTACTTTGTCTATTTCATTGTCACCATCTTTGATGTCAAGTGTGTATTGTGAACCTTGTTTGCCTGTCCTTGTTACCAAAGCTCCAATTGTTCCAATGGGGTACTCATTTGTATTGAAGCGTAGTTGTTTTATTGTGGTGCTTGGTATGAAATTGTATTCTTGACACATGTGTGGCATTGTTTCAATTGTGGTAGAATCTTTGAGGATTAATATGCAGTCGCTGTCACCACGATCATAGTCTGTCTTTGGGGCAATATCAAATCCTGAAATGCAAATTGCAGAATTTGCCACTACTTTTTCCTCATATTTTTCTACAAGGTCACCATTAACATTAACTGTAATTGTCATTTCAGCTTTTAAATCTGTTAGATCTGCACGGAGGACAGGCCTTGCTTTGTTCACTTTGTCAAGTGTGGCTTTGTAGACAACGAGCACATCCCCTTGGAAGATGTTACCTGCTTTCCTTGTGTTCAAGTCTTCAATAGATATGGCATTTTGTCCTTTGACTTTTGATCTGCAAGAATCGTAAGACTAGTGCATTAATATTGCTAACTTTACATAATCTTAATTAATTTGAGATAAGATAAGTTCAATACCTTTTTGTGATCTATTCTTGATTGATTTGTGTTTGTTTTCCTGATCTCTTTGTTGGCTCCGTTGTTCTCCTGGAAAAAAAGATATGTAATATTGGAATAAATTTTATAATTGTCGTGTTTTGTTTGCATTTTTGGATAAATTGTTTGTGAATTGTAGATGCAAAATTTTATGTGTTGTGGAAATTGCAATTCTATTATATTCGAACAATGTGTATTTGTGATTCTATTTGTTATTTTTATTAGTATTATGAATTTTAGTTTGTTGAATCAGTGATATGCATGTTCATAAAAGTAGCAAGGTGATCAGTCCAGTATGCCTCTATTTTATAAATGGAGCATATGTTTTTGTATGAATTTGACCAGATGTGATCAATTAATGGTTTGTTTATTGTGTGTGAATGGTCTAACAAGAAATGTATATTGTGTTTTTTCATATAATTCGCAAGCAATTTTTGGCGTTTGCTTTGTATGGCCATGTCAATATTGAAATCTCCCACAATGTATAGTATTTTTTTGGGGGGGATGCGGGATAGTACTTTGTTCATGATTGTTAAAATTTCAAGTATAGGAGCATTTGGTCTTGCATAAACATTACAAACATTGAGATCATTGTTCAGGAACTATGTTGTTATTGTCATTGCTTCTACATTTGTTGATCTATGTTCTTTTGTTTTTGAGATTTGTAGATGTTTCTTAGTTAAAGTCATAATGCCATGTATGTTATGTATAGCAACACAATTGTAAAGGTTTAGTAAAGTGTTACTTTGATGAGGATGGTTATGAACCTCCTATAGACAAATGATGTCAGAAGACATTATGTCATAGTCATTTAGAATGTCATTTGTGTGTGCTTGTAAACTACGAGTGTTTAATGTGCAGAGGAAAAGTTGTGGCATGTTGTGGGAACATACATTAATGTTTTCAAATTGCCATGTTGCATTGGTTTGAAGGTGTGACATTTCAAGATGTACTTTTTTCTTTATTTTGAAATTGTTTGTAGTTAGAGGTTTGAGCAAGAATAATGATTGCATTGATTTGGTACATGAAAGTGCGGTATATGTGAGGCCATGTTGTTGAATGGTTGTGGGATCAAATGCTAGACCTTCCATTGTTAGTCCTTGTGACCGTTGTATGGTTCTTGCACATGCTACTTGTATAGGAAATTGTTTTCTAATGGTTATTTTGTTGTTCATTGATATTTTTTGAATGGGTCTAGCAGTGCGAAGTATAGGTACCCATTGTTTATCAATGTCATTTGTGTAGTATTCAGCTAGTTTTTTCCTTTCTTGTTGTCCTATTTTAGGGTTGTTTATTTTGAGCCATACAATGTCAATGTCATTGTATTTTGTGTATGCTTTAAATATTCCATCTGTTCCATTGACTAGACCATCTTTTGTGTTATAGTTGCCCGCATAGGTTTCGACAAGAATGTTTCGTTTCAATTTTATTTGTGTGGGCAACATAGTCGTATGATTGTACAATCTTATTGTAAAATTATTTTCTTCATATTCATCGATTGCATTTATGACAATGGCATTCTCTGAAATGATAGATAGCATTTTATTGTTGTGTTCATCAACATCCTTTTTCCTATAAAATAGGAAAGGAAATGTTGGGTCAATGGGTGGTGGGCGTGAGCAATGTTGATTGAGATAATGCAAATCGATGTTTGTTTGTAACCCAATGCGAATTCTATTAAGGATTGATATAAAAATGTCATCTTTTTGTCTCATTGTACAATTCAGTGAATAACACCTTATTTTCTCTTTCCAAAAGTTGTAGGGCATCAATTCTTTTTGAGTCGGTTTATTTTCAAAGACAACAGAGTCAAGTACAAGTTGTGCTTGATATAGATCTCCAACAAAGATTGTGTCAAGGTTCCCAAAATGTGCAGTGGGCATTTGCATTATGTCACATAACCTTTTGTCAATGCACCGTAAGAATGTAGAGCCCACAAGTGATATTTCATCTATAAGAAGTACATGGAGTTGTTTGTAATGCTTTGACATTTTGTCTAATGTTTCAGTATTGAGTGGAAGAAATTCGGATTTGTTAAATGGAATGTGAAAGGTTGAATGTAATGTGATTCCACCTATGTTATATGCTGCTTTTCCAGTGAATGCCATTTTAAGACCCTTTGGTTTGTTTGGATCGTTTTCGATAGAGGTGTTATAAATACGTACTAGTGCTTCATATATTGCATTCGCAGTGAAAGTCTTTCCAGTTCCTGCTCCTCCTGTTAGAAACAAGTGCAATGGGGTTCTCATATTTTTTAATTTTTTAATCACAATGTCCTTCACAATTTGTTGTTGTTCTTTATTAAGCATTTTCCTTAATTTGAAGTACTTGTTATTATCCATTATTTGTGGGTGTTGTCCGATTTCAAAGGATGTTACTAATTTGCTTAAAATCTTTTGGGCTCCTATATTGTTCATGTCTGATTGTATGTCGTATAGTTCCTTGTCTTTAGAATTTGTAAATGAGGAGGCCTCGTCTTGTATGTTTTGATTTTGTAAGTTTATATCATTCACAGCTTTGTCAATGTCACCCCAAGCAGAAGTATTGTTGTACGTAAACTTTGAATGATTCATTTGTATTGATCTTTCATGATGTACATATGCACTTACCCATGAATTGAAATTATCTTTCAAAGTATTCTCATGTGTCGTAAATGGCACGTACAGTACTAATTGCTCTCGACAGTGGTTTTCTACATCTATATGTTTGTTGAAATTGATATAACATATAATATTTGGTTTTTTTTTACGTTCGATATGTGTACCATTTTTGTTATATTCGGAGACGAATTGTGCAAGGCAAATGTTTGCAATAGAGTTGGGCTGATTTATATAATAGTCTATAATGGATTTGCAAATTATGTTTTCAGATTCATCTGGTTCGTTCTTGATCCGTTTCATAGATTTAAGTATGAATGTACGGTCATTGTCAGATCGTGTATCTATGAATACACATTTTCTTGAGCTATAATTTAGTGGTAGTGATAGAACAATGTGCGCAGCTTGCTGTGATGACATTTGTTGAAGGTTTAGCAAAGCATTTCCAAGTTTACTTATCATCTTGATTGCATCAATATTGTCTTGTCGGTGATCTTTTCAATTTTTTTGGAAAGCGCACGTCATTGATTTGTCAACTTTTGCCATGTATGAATTGCAATACATTGCTGCAGCATATGCATTTAGGATATATTGTGCATCTATATTAGCCTTCCACAGGGGAGTTTTTTTTTTTGAGAAACTATTGTTCCATATTTGTGATGGCTTTCTTTGTAGGAGTAGTGTTGGTCTAAGTATTGTAGATCAAAGAGCTAATATGTATTCTTCCTCTGTTAACTGCATTTCATTTAAGAACATCTGCAAGGTGTATGAATTGTCATAGTTTCCTTTTTGCAATTTCAAATTTATGTTTGTTGCAATGGGAGTTAGGGTTTCATTTTTTTCTAACAATGGTTGCATTATCATAGTATTTTGCATTGGTGGAATGGGGAAATTGTATCTACAAACTCTTCTTCTAGATCTCTTACATTGCCTTGTGTGGTGATGTTTGTGCAGTATAGCTAAATCAAGACTCAAATGTTCTGTGCTACAAGTGATATACTTGTCAACAAATTGTATTATGTCTATATACTTGTCTTTCCCATAAACCGGTGCATTCTGAATCCATAAGAGGAAATGGTCATGTTCATTTCCTCGATTTTGAAATTCAGTTACAGAGAAGTAATCTATGACATTTCCAATGAAGCTGGAATCTGTAAATATCAATTTTTTTAATGCATTTATCCTATGCCTATAGTATCGTGCACAAGTGATTGGATCATTTTTTATCAATTGGAATTTATCAATTTCCTTTGTTTGATAAGATTCATGTTTTTCTAGTTTTGATTGGTGTAAAGTTTGTAAGTGTTGCAGTGAATTTGTGAGGGGGTCCCAATATTGTTCTGCATTAGTGAAAGTAACAAAAAAAGTTGGAGGTCCAAGTTGTCGTATCATTGAAAATATGTTCTTTTTAAGTTGTTGTGTGTAGTCTGGTGATATTCTTATTCTTTTGAAATCTGTGTAGCCTATATCTGATTTCAACAATTTCTCTAGGTTTGGCTTCTCCTTCACATGCTTTGCACATAGCTTTCTTCCCTTTGGCTGCCCTTTTTGAATTCGTATCCACATTGTGGACAAAACTTGTCGTATAAGTACTTTGATTGTTTTGAAGAATAAGTTTGTTGTGTGGTATGCAAATTGTCTATTTGAATTTGTCAATTCCCATTGTGCAATCTTTTGGTAGCTAAATCTTTTAACAATGTCTTCATCACGTGGATTACCAAAGAATAATGTTGGAAAATTCATTTCTTCGGCATATGTGTCCTTGAAGATTCCAATTGGATAGAAATCTTGTGCAGGTGCAATTTCAATGACTTTATCATCCATTTTTTGTATAGATGTAGATTCAGTGAATCCATGTATCAATTTTTCAGATGGATGTTCTTGTTCTTTCTCACTATTTGACTCATTATCAGTTGTACTAAGTTCACTGTTGTTTTCATCTTCATTGTTAGTCTCGAAACAAGCTTTCCAGTCCTCATTAATTTGGACATTTTGCCATTTGTATAGTTTTGTTTCAACCAATTGGGTTAGAGCTTGCATGACAATGTTTGGGCGTATCATTCCCTTTTGGAAGGCATTTTTATACTGCAAGCGTCTTTTGAGATATACAGCTATCGTTGTTGTACTATTGATTGGTTGTGGTAGTGCTTTTTGTATTATGTTCATGTTCACGGGAACATTAATAATAGAGCCTGTAAGTCCTATTTGGGATATTTTATAGCCTAACTCCCATATTTGAGCGAATGCAATTCTGAGTGAAACAAGTCGTTCTTCTAGTAGCGAGGGATTTTGTACATAGTGCAATGGTTTGTTTGTTCGTATATTACTTGGTGTAGCATACTTAGGCAACTTGGATTGCTGCAAATTAGTAAAGCATATTCGACATATGGAATCTGTCAATATAGTATTATCAGATTTTACTAACTTATAATATATTTTTTTTACTTTTTCTTTGATGGTTCTCATGTCTTTTATGAAATGTAATACATGGCATATTGTACATGTATGTTTTGGGGTGTCTTCAATTGTTCTTTTGTAAATGTCAATTGGAGAGTAAGATTTTATCCTTGTTGACTTTCTTGATTTTATCATTGTACTTTGCTCGCATTGTGTTGTATTATTATCATTTGAAGTTGTGTTCAGAGTTTGAAACATTTTATGCACATTTTATTCAATGTTTTGATGCTCTTGATTATTTCTAATCATTTTCTTCAATTGGTGAAATGTTATTTTTTTTTTAAGATTGCTATTTTGTTCTCTAGTCTCCTATTCTGAACTGATATTGTCAATTTCAAACTTTGGCCTTTTTGCATGGTCTATAATTTCTTCTTCTCTTTTTTTTCTTATCATTTTCTTAAGTTCGTGTAATGTTATTTTCATTTTATGATTGGTCTTTTGTTTTTCAGTTTCATCTTTTGGACTGCTATTGTTAATTTCAAGCTTTTGTCTTTTCTGACTGTCTATAATTTCGTCTTCTATCTTGTTTCTAATGAGTTGTTTAAGTTCAGATAATCGTGTATTTTGTTGATATTTGGCATGTTTGTTTTCAAGTCTTAATAGTGGTTCGAAATGACCACTACGAGGATTAGCATCATGGAACAAGAGGTAATATCTCTCACTTTGCGATGATTTGTTGTAGTGCAAGTACTTCTTCCTCGTTGTTGTTGACCAAACACATATTTGTATTTTTAACCAGTTCGATAGCCAATGTATACAAAATATGTCTCCCCATAATCCAACTTCAGTGGGTGGTGTACATGATGTTGCAGACAATCTCATCTTACGTAGATATGTTTCTTGATCTGGGACATTGTGTAGTTCTAGAAGAGTTGGTGGATGTAGTTCAAGGTTGTATGAGTTGATTGCTTCTATTTCACCTCTCGCAAGACATGTTTCAAAGTAGTCGATTGTCCCATTTCGAAGTTCAATTGATGTGTATTTTCCTTCGAGCAATAGTTCAAAGGAATCAAATAGACAGTCACCTATATTGTACTTAAAATTATGTGCTCTATATAGTCCATTGCACTTCAGCACATTGTCAATGTTTTGTATTTGTTGTCGACCTGAACACTTGTAACTTTCAACATCTACTATCTCCATTTCTTGGTTGTCAGTATTTTTATTTTAATATTTCGATATGTTTTTGGAGAATACAAATTGGGTATTGTTGTTTGTGTTAGCTGATCTTGTGATTGTTAAATATGTATGGAGTTGGTTGTATTTCACTTAGGTTGTGAAGTTTAATTGTGTGACATACTCTTGTTTGTCAATACATGTGTGGATATCTGCCACAAAAGTAGACAATGTGAGTACAAAAAGATTTTGTTGTATACTATATATATTATTTTTAATGTACCTAATTACTTGCACTAAGGAAAATATACAATTATTATTAACTAATGCATATATATCTAATTTCCAATGCATTCAGATAAGCATGGATTAAAGTAGTTTAATTTTTAAATGTTTGTATATCATTTCATAATTCATAGTAATTGCAATTGTATAAATTACTCTTCTCTAAATTATTTCTTGTTTTAAATTATGGTTTTCCATTGCCTATTTCAAAATAGATACAACCAAGACAACAATGAATATAATGTTGTAAATGATTGTACTAGTTATATTGTATAGTCGTTAAAAGTACAGGTCATTTGTACATGAACGACAAGTAAGGTGTTAAAAATTTGAATCGGTACTATGTAATCTTCTAAAGATTTTGATGATAAGAAAGCACCACAAATTATGTTCATTGACCAAAAGCTTGTTTACAAATTCATCACCAACCCACCTAAGGTAGCATTTCATAGTTTCAAATATTTTTCAAATGCATTGAAGAAGAAGGGGACCCTAATTCTTGATAGGTGCATTGGTCAAAGGAAGATAGGTAAATCAAATTTCCTTCCAACATAGTTTGCCATAAGACACAAAACCTTCAATGTAATGCTTCAGCAAATTATTATTTCCACATAAATTAATATTTACATATTTATAGTTGATGACATAAGATTTTGGTAAATTGTTTTCTAAACTTTCTGAAGTATATGTTGTTCTAACTATATATACATGGTGGTGAATAATCATCCTTATTTTAGTAATTAGCTTACAAAGTAAAACTGAAGCATTTGTAAATAATACAACCAAATGAAGCTTCCTATTACAAGAAATATTTGGTTGGAAACAATTCGCACCCTTCATATCTAATCTTTCAATATATCTGCAAAGAAGGGGCTTGACAAAGAGTTTGCACATGCTCTGAAATTTTGATATAGTTCAAACTATAATAATTTTTTTGCACAACTCTTCACTTTGAATGCTTAACAATGTCTTGCAAATATGTGCATAGTTCGATATTGTAGTTTTCCAATTGCTTCAAGCCGCTTTTGATATTTTCTAAGTCCTTTTTTACTTGTTGCACCTCCAATTCAACTTCTGAACATAGCTGACAACATTGTTTTCTTTGTTGTGGCAGGTTGGAACCCTTCTGTGTCAAGGAATAGTAGTCATTGTGTTGATGTTGAATTGATATGTCATTATTGAATTGTTCAGTAGTTGACATGACTTCCACATTTAAAATTTTATCACCTGTAAGAAGCTTGGTGGATAAATTGTCAACTTTGTGGCATAGAGTATTTTGTTGAAGCCAAACTTGACTATCCTCTACAATATATGAGCCAAAGAAATTGTTAGTGAATTCAATTATTGCATAGAAATGCAAAAAATTGGGAAAATTATGTACAAATAAGGCTCATACCAGTTATTTGATGTAGGTATACAGACTTTGAAGCTTTGTGGCCTACATTATCCAAGGCTGGAGTTGACAAATTAGGTGTACCAGTATAATTTTCCAAACAATTATAGGTAATTAGACCCGCATCATTGTCGCCTTCGCCTTTAATAATGTGACAAACAGTTGGTTGGGAAATGTATTTGTGGATAATATCATTCAACAATCCACTAGTTGGAGAAGGACTTATTGTGCTTGTCTTTTCCAGTGCTGGGGAAAATGGATTTGATAGAAACAAGTCTAAAGTATTAGTTGACAACATGCAGTCACCTTCTTCAATCTGTTGACTAACATTGTCAATGTCTATGGTACTATGTATAATGGAATTAGCATACATGTCTGGTTTACTATAAATAGATCCTCTAGACATTGGGCTACTGAGATGGCTAATATGAGGACAACGAAAATGTGAAAATAAGCATCGACTTGTGCAAGTATTATGTTTCCCTTACTATCTCTGTATTTTTCTTAGCTTTCTAAAACCCCTTGATACAAATCCATTAAACAATGACCAATGCAAAGAAGTAGTAGAATATTACTATATTGCAGGCCAATAATGTAATGAATAGAGGAGTGTCCTTTATTGTCATCACAAATACGATGCACATCTCTACAAAGAGAGAAGCCATTTCTAATGGCAAGTTATCGTGATAGATAGGGGCAACCATTGTTTTAAATTTTATAGTAGTCTACTACCATGTGCACATGGTATTTTCATGACCTGTACGAAATGTATACAAGTTTAGTAATTTGAATATGTGTCTTCTTTAACAATAGCATAATGAATATCAATGTAGAAAACAAATTTCTTGTTGAAAATTTAAATGAGGAGTATTTTGATTAATTTTTGGTTCTGCCTATAGAACTACGTTATATCTACAATGGTAAGTTCGTTTTTGTAAACAACACTCAGAATATGCCAAGATCATTTATTATTGCGAAGATTTTTCCACTGACAATCAAAATACATTTTTCCTACAATGCTAGGTTGAGTTTCAGTAATATTAAATTTGTACATCAAAAATAAAGAAGTGAATTGTACCTATATTGCTGAAACTTGAAGCTAGTATTTAAGCTGTTTTGCCTTGAATTTAGCAAATTGGGCTAATTTGAACACTGCAATACAAGTAATCGACATAATGTGTCAGAACCTTGTTCAATGTAATGCCAACTATTTTGATTTGCTTCTAATTTTGAAACAAAAAGAATATTTCTAAGTCATTGTTGGATTTAATACTGCAAAAAAGAACTATTAAATTAATCAAACATTTGTGGACATAAGGTCTAACTATCTCTGCAAATATTTTTCACTTAAGTTGTGATCTTAAAATTATATACGAGGTATTTTCAATTCAATATAACAAAAAAGAACTTTTTTTTTTTTTTGGGTAAAATATAAAATTGTTACTTTTTACTTGGACAAATAGATTATTTCTTACATGTTTGTTGTATGTACAAATAGATGGCTATATTAATTTCATTGTTGTGAACAAAAAATTAATTTGATATAATAGAATTATTTTTCTTGTTATATATATTTTTTCAATATATTACTTGCCTTGTTTTGGTGTGGTATAATTAACTATTGATTTCATAGTGAATATTGCATTTTTCTAAGTGATTGGGTACTCATATATTTCTGCATTGCTATTGTTTTTCCCTTGTTTACTGATTACAAATCTGATATATTAAGTTTACGACAAGCACAATTCATGATTACAGTGATCGATTTCACATTTTGACACACATACATCTCAAATAGAAATAACAATGACAAATTTAAATGTATACTTGCTTCTGAAAACGTCTTATGTTTATGGCTAAAATATATTGATAGTAGTAAACATGGGAAGACATATAGCTTTTATAGTAAAATAGTAAAGCATAAACATAGGTGCATGACAAAGATGTGCATGCAAATTAAGAAGACACTTGTGAAGCAAGTGTGGGAAATTTAGTTGTAATAGGAGGATGAAGAGGAAGATGTGTGTAAAAGAACAACAGTGCCTTGAAGACATTTGATAGCTTTCTTGTGAGATTAGTGCCCAAATGCTCATCGTGTTCTTTCAACGCATGTGTCAAAACCAGCTCACAATTATTGTTCACTGCAACTTTTATAGCATTGTAAACACAAGAAGCTGCATCACATAGTGCTATTGTGTCAGGCGAGAATATACCCCCCAGAAGACCATTATGGTTTCTTGTATCATAAGAATTGATAGCGACATTGTAACCAATCGATGGTGTGAAATAGTCTTGAATATATGTATTTGCAAACTTTTCCACAAACTCTGGGTCCTGCACCAAGTCCATGCAATTTGACAGGAAACAACACACCACATCACTGTAGTAGACTGAACTAGAAGCATTCTACAAGAATTCTTCACCTAATATTGTCCTCAGAGACGCTTCAGTGGAGGGAGAATGGAAACGAAATATGTGTGCCATCGTGGTTGTATCAATTGGCCCAATAATTGGACAATCCCATTTCAGTGGTGGAATATATATTCACTTATTGGTTGGCACAGTGTACATTCTGTGATAATATGTAAATTCAAGTACAATTATTTTTGGAAAAAAAATTATTTTTTTAGAAATCTTTATCTCACTTAAACAAATGTGCCTATAATTTTTTTTTCGTGTTTAATAAATATTAGTGAAAAATTTGAGCACTATATATTACTTTTAATGTTTTGAAGCAAATATCAATGTTATTGTTTTGAGGTCTCAAATGGGAACATGACAAATGTGTTAGGTGGAAATGATGAGACAAGTGACTCAATTTAGGATAAAATAAAGAGTTTATTTTTAAAATATCTTTGTATGAAAGAAATTAAAAATATAAAACATTAAACTAAATTTAAATGCCATGCATGTACAAATTTTACCATTACAATTTTTTACTTTTTTTATTTTGTTAAGTATTAAAGTTTTATGTTTTCTATATGAGCATATTTGAACCAATACTTTTTATAAGTGAACAATGCAAAAGAACAATGATTATATAAGAAATTCACCTTGCACATGTTTGAAATGTTTTCTATTTCGTAAGATTGTCTGGTTGGGGACAATATAGTGGTATTAGAGCCAGCTTTTGAATTATGACAAGAAATCAGGGAGAAAAATCTATAGAACATCTTATGGGTTTGGTAAATCAAATGCAAGATGTAAGTAACAGTTTTAAAAAAATCTTGAGGTAGTAATGAAAATATAGAGCTCATGTTTCACACAAGGCAATCCTCAGCCTTGCGGGAGTTTGAGGGTGTACTCAAGCCCTGGGAAGAAGACATCATTTGTTATCAAATGTAGTAGCTGATCATATTGTGAGTTGGTTGCATTCCTTGCTTAATCTAAGCCAAAAGTGGAAAGGCAAGATCATGGATTTAATCACAAGCCTACGCAAGGTTTTCATTCGTATAACAGAATATTAAACCTTAAACTTTGGTCAAGGTTTTTTTGTCAAAAAAAAAAACCATGTGATGTGTACAGTTTATATGTATGGCTGATGATGCATGTTGTATGACATAGTGGGGAAAAATAATAGTATTGGGTAATGGTGTGGCAATTATATAATTGGCACGATATTTTTTTTGTTTTTTAAAACAAAAGGTCTAAGCCTGTAATGCCCCGCCAGGAAACCCCGAAGGGATTAAGCCAAAACACAAGAATAGAGTGCAATTTTTTTTTTTTTAAGTTACCACACATAAGAAGCAACACGATAACAAAGATTCAGATAACATAGCGGAAGACTTCAACTAACACCTAAAGAGTTTCCCAACGAGATTACTTAAATTTCACAATTCACTTAACTCACACAATTAATCCAAATAGCTGAATATCTTAATAACGAGATAATTCATAATCAGGATAATTCCTTTCAAAAGAGGGAAATATAAATCACAAACCAAGTTTCATCATTAAGATCCATTCATAATCTTCATTCTAGCTTTTCATTTAAAATTACAAACCATACATCTAATATTCTAACACACTAGAATTTCATCATAACATATGAGATCTTTCCAAGCATAGTTAAATTCCTTAACAACGACTGAGTATAATTCATTACTCTAAGTTACATTCTTTCATATTCCAACTTATTGCATTTCAAAAGACGATTACATACAGGCATCTACGCTAAATCTCATCTAAACCACTTACGCATTCGATCAACATGGCATTCAAGAAAGAACTGAATATAAGCATTTCTAGTTAATTCCAATTATCCACTTAACCATTCTAACATAAGCTATTCATACATGATAAAGCTGAATAAAGGTAACACAAGAGAATACATCACATAACACCATAATGATCTCGGAGTTCACCCCTAAAGGGCTACATCTCCAGGTCTGCTCAACTGCAAGACCCCTCTGATAGATAATAAGGTTAAGAATACAAGAGGTTACACCAATTACAATCCAGCCATCAAGGCGAAACATAAACAATATACAAACGACCGCATCGGTCAATTAATACATAAACGATCCCTGAAAGAAACAGGATCCAGCTGAACATAATCAAAGCTAATACAAGAGTCCAGGAGAGCATCCATAAAACTGAGTCATCACCACCCAAGGTCTAACATGAAACCGATACTCACAAGGGCATAAACAAAGAGGACGACCCACAAAGGTACTCAAAACAGGACAAAACGACAACACACTAGCGAACGTAGGGACAAGTGTCATCACACAACCTGGTATGGATACCATGACAAGTCTTCATAGGTCCCGACCCCATACACTGGGTCACCCTGGCAACCTAATCTGAACTTCCGGCCCATCCAAGCCTTATGTGGACCCACACATCCTCTCGTGATGACAAGGATGATGGTTTGCCATTTCAGGCCTTCTCACAGCATGTCGAGTCTATGATAGCACTCATCCCATGTGTGAGGCACATTTAGCTTACTTAGAGATTACATTCTAATCTACTTAAAGGTTATCACTTATTAGACTCACTTTCGACGGGTTACCCAGCAGCCACTTTGGGCGCGGCCCCAATCGAAAGCCACTTTCCCATACGACACTAGACTAACTCAGACGAACTCAAACCAAGGAATACACATGGTCAGACGAACGGAGTTCAAGGAAGAGAGAAACAATCATCTGGTCAAACATGACTCAAGATAATCGCTTACTGACGGTACTCTAACTAGAGACCCGACCAAGAACAGTCAACCACAATCATCATTCGACTCACACACAAGGAGGATATGGTCAAAACGACACTACCACAAAACAACAGTCAACTCGGAATCGAGGACTGAAACAGGAACACCAAATCATTTCAAACGACAGGGTCCTATCAAACCAAGCACTCTTGCCATTTCATAATTAAAGCGAATACAACAATAAAACTCGCAAGGCAATAATCAGAAAAGACAATATTTCCTCAAATTGATTTAAACATTAAAATCGATCAAAATCTACAAGATCTAAATCAGATTACAGTTATCTACCTCAACTAGGAATAAGTTGGTCTTGGTTTTCTAACTCTTGAAGGTTCAAGGCATCGAACAGACATATAAAGCCGTAATGAGATTTTAACCATTTCATATTAATAAAATCTCAGACAACCATTAATCAAATCAATAAGATATTTAATCTTCAACAAAACATCATTAACATACTGGTCTAAAACCGACCTCTACAGTTTCATATTTTCAATCCCAGATGCATAATATGGATCACGGAATATAAAAATATAGAAGGAGAATCTAAAAGGAGATAATCATTTCCAAAGTATATCGTTTAAATTTCTAGTGCCCAACGATAAATATTTCACTACTTTTCAATTCCTCAAATGATAAGAATAAAAACAACAATATTCAATTGCGAAATAACAGTTGTAAAACTCAATTAGGAAGAGGGCATACGTCACGAAATGACGTTGAATAACAATTAGCCTAAAAACTCCTTTATAAGGTTAATCAATATCCAATCAACCTTTCAAGATTAATGCTACCTCATTCATAATTAGGAAGCTAAATAACACTTAATATTAAAATAACTTTCATTAGAATGATATAAAATATCATATGCATTTTTTTTCTTTTTTTAAATACTAAAAAAAAATACATAAAAAAAACGATTTAAAAAAAACTACGTTAAACAAAACGCATTAAAAAGAAAACTATGTTCTTTTCTATTTTTTTTTTTTTTAAAATGGAAAAGCGTTTAAACACACAGGCGGGGGTGGGCCGTGCCCTAGCCGCCGCGCGTGGGAGAAGCTTCGTGGGCGGTGCCACGGTGGTGCCCGTAGGTGCCGCGGCCACCGCGGCCCCTGCGGCCACCGTCGTGGGCCGCAGCCACAGCAACCAACACCGCGAGCGGGAGGAAAGAGCCACGCACGGGGAAGCCCGGGGAAAGGGAAACCGAGCGGGGAGAGGGGAGGAGGAGCGGGTGGAGCTCCGCTCCCCGCCCTCCGCCCCAACCAAGGGTTTCGAACAAAAACAATTTCGCCCAGTTCGGCAAAACATGAAACGCACAGCTTGGTCCTTTTAATAAATTTGCTATATAAAATGCACAGTTCGATTTCAATAAACACAAACGCCCATCACAAAGATTTATAATGAAATTTTGATTTACTATACATTCGGTTTAAACAAATTGAGATTGATATCACGTTTTCATGTTGGGTTTTCTCATTCTATACAAACATCCAAGGGTTTCAAACACCCAAAAAGAATGGAGGAAATACACACCCAAATTAAAATCTCCAGCCAAATTCATAATGGGCAGTCAAATTGATTTTCAATCACAAATTCATTTCTTTCAACCAGAACAGAAAATTCTTTTGGCAACACGAAATCAATTCAGAATCCTACCTTCATACGCAATCCTGGATTAGCTGAAGGAGAGCCCATCTGCCAGATTCAGCAAAACTGCCTCTTCTCCAAAAACCCCCAAATTTCATCTCCAAAATTATATTTTTCCAACCAAAATTCCTCCAAAAATGTCCATCCTCAAAATTTCCCCAAATTTGGGTTATATGCAAGAGTTGACCCAAAAATTCCATTTTTGGGAATTAAAATTCTTATTTACAAATAATTCTCTAAAAATTAATTCTTTTCAACTATAGCACAACTTAACTTACTTTTTAATTCAAAAATCGATTTCCTCAATCAATTGAAATTTACCCTTTCAAATTTAATAACCCAACAGAATGCAATTAACTCTAATGCGATAAAATATAAAACTTGCTTTTTCAACAGCATATATAAAATGCATTTAATATTCAAGATCAGTCATTTACTCGAATTTACTCACAATTTAAAATAGGCAATTCATATCAACGAAAATCGCATAACGAAATCCCGATTACTTTAGTCCATTAATCTCTAATGCACAAACGCATAAATAATCTAAATAATTACTATGGACTAATTAATCAATTTATCCAAACACACCAAGCACGCAAACCGAGAAGGTCAACCAAACAGACGACTCGCAAACCCAAACAAAAAAGGGATTACCGACGACGACTGGCGATGCTCACTAGAGCACGACTAAGGTCAACTAGGGTCTTACGACCACCTAATCCAACTCTAAGGATTAAAAGGTACACTCAAACCTGTAATTCCAGGTGAAGACGAACCTCGCACTCAAGCGGCATTGTACTTGAAATTTCCTGCAACCAAGAGTCATACATGCATACATATATAAAATTTAATGAAAGTGTTAGCTCAATGTTAATACGATGAAATAGGTACACTAACAACTTGCATACAACTAGTGTGAAAACCACATCAATAGCTATGCGTTAATTCAACATCGGACTATAACATAATATTAAGATAAACTGATCAAGATTAAACCAAGGTTAGAAATAGATTAGGGCAGGGGTACTACATTCTCCCCCCCTAGGTTCCGACTTACTCCTGGAAGTCGTAAGGCTAGATGAAGAACATATCGTACGCATCAGCCCTGAAACTCATTCAACAAGGATCAAATTGCACATAGAAATCTTTCCATAAATAAATGAAATGCTATTGCAAAATCCTTAACAAACACCATTATCCATTGGCAAGATACATCTAAAACCATACATTCCTTAAAATATTCTAGGAATTATCCACAATCATAGCAAGGAAACAAGAATTTTCTTCCTTTCATTACACCAAATTAAAGCATTACAAAGAGGTAAACAACATTTACCATAATCATCTATCACTACGAAGCCAAAAAGCAATAGTACATTTTCACATGTTTTATAAACATTCTATTTAAATCAATGCATTCTTTAATACCATTACTAAAAATCTTAGGATTAGGCAAAGAGAAGGGAAAGAGAGTTTGATAATCAAACTGTTTCCTACAAAGACACAAGATCAACCAAGGTCACTCTATTATATCACATTACGATCAAAGATAAGCAAGAAGCTATTACCCAAATAAAACATATTAATGCACGCACATCAAACAAGCTTTCCATTCGCACTTTCTAAACTCATTAAGGTAATTCCACATACCCAACAGCGAGTTCGATAGAGCATTTGCTAAAATATATCTTCAATCAAACTAGTTTAATGAAACACATAAGACTATCTTTCGGAAGGCACATAAAACAACCTTTCAGAGAACACATTAATACTCTCTCAAAGCTACAATAACATGCTCTTTTTAATACTTCTTCTACAAACCACGCAGTTTCCCATAATTCAACTATTCGCATAGCAATGCACCTTACTAAGGTAGAATTTAATCATGCTACTCCTACAAAATACACATGGAGAATTCTTTTAAACGTACACATACAGTTTTCTCCCAATTACCAAAATAAATTTTTAAACCCATAGCCCCTTTAATAATCTAAAAACATGAGCGACATAAGGCTCACACAAGGGTTCAAGAAGTCACACCCTTTTCTCTTCCAAACAAGAAACTTGAATCAAAGATATTTACTCTTATCCTAATCATTTCAATTTCCAGAAAGAGAGAGAGGAATGGTGATAATCATTTAATTTCCTACAAAATAAGCATACAATAATTGCCATACTAGTCCTTCAAGTGGACAACATTAAGCTAAATCGTAATCTTTAAACAAACATAATTCGCACTTTCAGATTCAAGACAAGCACAGACCAATCCAAATGGATTAGTCTAAAGAGTACAACACTCAATAAGGAAAGGTACATACGACTCTCTTTCAAAATAAGAGTAATCGTAGACCAAGACATCCATAAGCACACAATGCACAAATAAACACTCAAACACCAACATCAAGAAGGCGAAAATAAGGTGTGAACACACACGTTACACACCAGCTAAGGTCTGCTCAATCACTCACATGCAAAAGGAGGACAAGCATACACATAAGGTCGATACACCTCACACCAATAGAGGGCACACGCGACACCAGAGATCCCAATGTTTGCAACATGTGCTCTAATACCAAATGTATAAAATGCTAGAGATCAACACACAATGATGAATACACAGAAATATAGATGGAACTGCAGAACTCTCATTTGAAATTGCAAATATAATAATATGGGGGTGCCACAATACAAGCTGATAGAAACTGATGGCATAGTCAACAATAGTGTTGAATTTGTATGGCAACCTTGGGACAGTATAGTGATGGGTGGTATGTACTGAAAAATGTCTAAAATCCCTGAAGAACTGTTGACAAATCACTGATTTCAAGTGTGGAGTAGAGCATAAATGTGGTGTAGCAACATATAAACTTAAAATGCCAATCACAACAACTAAATTAGCGATGTTAACTAAATTTGGTAAATCTTCTGGCAATTATAATTGATCAAGTACTCCACGAAGTTACAAACTAAAATCTTTAAATAAACTAGTGTAGCTGCGTTGTAGCAAACAGAAACTAAAAATGATTTCAAATCTTCAAAAAATTTAGCACAATTGTGATTACCAGATGAAATCACCTCTAATGAATGAGAGAGTTTTTGTTCTGAAATTCAAATATGGAAACCAAGAGTTTCGTCCTCCGGACCTCCCACACCAAAGGTTTTTGTCTTTGAATATTTTTAACTTCAAATTGGAGGAAATATCAAAATGATAAAATCAGATGATTTGCTTTGAGCAATGCTTTTCTTTTACAGTTGTCTTTTGGGCTTTCTTTTGAATTTACTTTTTTCCTCCAGGTATTTAAAAATACTTTTTAAATTACCAAAAGCACTTTTTGAATTATTATATGCTTTTTAAATATTACATAGGGCCTCTAATCATATTTAAATTGCTCTTTTGACAATAAAATGATTGGGTCCACTTCAAATATTTTATTATCCCCCTAATTTAATATCTTAATGTACAAGAAATAAAGAATAGGCTACGGGTCCTCAATTAGTTCCTTTAAGTTTAGTTCTAAAAAGGAGACATGACAATGGCCTAGGTAACACATGAACCTAGGACCTCCCCTCGAACTGCCACCGGTCCTTGATATTTGGGTTTGCATATAAATCCAACCTTGAAAACTGCTCCTTCAAAACTCATGGAGAGTTGAGGGCAGATAGCTACCTAGCTTTGGTAACATGTCATAGGACATGAACAAGTAAGAACTCAAACCTAGAACCTCCAAGCAGCACTGTTTGGTACTCTAACATACGAATCTCCAAGCAGCACTGTTTGAGCTTAGTCCAGAGCATATTGAATCTCCCAATAAATTGAACCAATCAAAGTGGTTTCACAAGTTATTACTTATTACCATGAAAACAAATGACAATTATAAGAACTCAAGACTCATTTAGTTTTTCACTAGTTCTGATGTAGAAATATGCATCCCACAAGAAAATCGTTTGAAGCAGGTTTCACAATTCATAATCATAACTATTATAAACATACAAAATTTTGTCAACACTCATGATCCAGTGCACTTTGTCAGTTTTGATGTAAATATCAAATGGTTAACCACAAAATTAGAAGCGGTGACACAAATCATAACTGTAAAAAAAGCTACACAATTCATCAAAAAACTAATAGTCCTTGTCTAGCTAGCTGTGGTTTAGTGGGGAAGGCTTTCCAGGATTATTACCCAGATGCTAAAAAAAGCCCCGCTAGATATGCTCTCCTTGTTAAAAAACCCTATACCGAGACAAGTCTGATGAATACAAATCCCTCCAACATGGCTTCTAAACTGACACTTATTTAAGCTTGATGGTCCATTCCCTTATACAAAAAAATTAAAAATGCCAAATACTCACAGAATCTGTAGGTGGGAATGGTTTAAAGCTATAAACATAAAAACTAATACATTTTTAAATTTTTTGTCAAAACTATTTGGAAAAAAATGTGATGCAAAAATAAAAAACACCAGATGACAAAATTAAACATATAGGCCTATCTCATGAATCACGACCATAATGACAGTTAAACTAATCACCATAAAGCCCGAGATTAAAAAAACCAAGCCATGGTCTAGTGTCAAGGCATAACAAAACTAGCAAAACTTATTCCCCTATGCTTTTATTGCTCTGATGCAGATATCAAAATCTCCATTCAGAAGTTGCAAGCCTCAAGGCTCACGGTAGTTTTACAAATCCTACCTACATGACATTGTCCATTTCATCGATAAAACCAAAACTACTCCTTGTCCAATCAGTCATGGTCTAAGTGGCAAAACGTACCAAAAGTATTGCCACAATGAGAATACAAGTACAAGCCCTACTACAAAATGCACTCCAAGTTAAACAGCCTAAGCTGCAAAGAATTCGTGACTGAATAGGTTTTCACAAGATCTGGTAATTAGACATTCAGACAGCAAAAATTCAGGTGTAGTAGTTTCGCGAATCACAACCATGTGAACTGCAGCCATAAAAACACTTGCATGATTCATCAATCTAGAACTAAGCTTTGCCCAGCCAGACACAGTCCTCAGTAGCATACGAAATAATAACCAGGTGGCAATCAAGGTTCGTGGGTTCGATTTTTGCATAAATTAACAAACTTAACCGAATTTAGCAACAAAAACAAGCACACAACAACCTCATTATCCCGCCCCTAAGCATTTGGGCAGCAGAGCATAGCCATGGAAATTGACACGATATACAGGTTACAAATGCCTTAGATCTGTAAGAAGATTCTGCAGCTAGCCTCTTTGGTGGAGTTTTGATAAATAAAAATTACTGCAACTTGAACTTGAAAACAAGATTAGCTTTCTCAGATGGATTGTTGGATCAAATGAAGTCCACTACTCTAAATTAAGCATTTCATATCATTTAAACATTGCCCAAAAGATTACAAACAAATGTATTAAATTTAGCTGCTAGACAGGGGATCTATAAGTAGATTGTCCAGATCTGTAACAGACAAGCGAGACGTTGAAGAACTCAACAAAAAAAGAAAGTGGAAAACAAAAGGTAAATATATCGTGGACAACTAACAAAATATAGACAAATCTGCTATATGGTTTCATAGTACTTTGAAAGCATACCTTTTTTGATCTTCAAATACTGATATCTCTGTCCTCAATACCCAAGGTCCTCAACAAGCCTGCAAATGTGACAATATTACTTTAGCCTATCAAGCACATATGAATCAGAGGTATACATAGAGGAACAACTTCAGAAGAAAATCATTTTACCTAAATCTGCAGCAAAAGCCACAAAGCAAGGTTTGCTTGATGGTTTCTGAAGTGGGAAGACAAAAAGAACAACCTATGGTTGTGCTCAAATACAAAGGCCACAGAAGCTGACAGAGGCAGATGAATGAACATTCTAGACTGGACAAACCATAATTAATACGATGACCATAATTAATACTATTGAAACAGTTCAATGCATTAAAGACATGCAACTTTTGTCAAAAATACAATTAAATCTCCACTGAATTAAATCTCATTTGTCAACGAACAAATCTTACAATATAATATCTTATATTTTTGGTATATTTTATTACAGTTTCGTACAATTCAATAGTAGAATGCACTTAATATATAGAAATTTGTCAAAAAAATCAATTAAATATACATTGAATGTGGATATGGCAGAAGGTAAAATATGTGTATTGTACTTCTACGAATAGTGGAATGCATTCAATATACACACAATTGTCAAAAAAACATTAAATATGCATTCTATTTGTTAACGAAATACATCCCATCATATAATATTTAATTATTTTTTAGTGGATTTCATTCAATGAAATAAGATTTGAGAAGATTTTTATAGAATTCAACGACCTTTTTACATTATGGAGGAGACAAAAAAAATTATTGTCAATACAATATTGCCTAATAACTAAATAAATTAAATGCAAAAATACAATTTTTGCAATGACTATTTGTAGAAAGGACCAATAGGAAAAGAGGAAAAAAGTATTTACAGAATTTTAAAAAAGGCGCCTTAAATTTGACTATACAAGTGCTTGAAAAATATAAAAAATGCAGCCATATGATTGGCTTTCTTTAAAAAATAAATGCATTGAATGAATGCATTAGTTACTAACAAAATATAGACAAATCTGCTATATGGTTTCATAGTACTTTGAAAGCATACCTTTTTTGATCTTCAAATACTGATATCTCTGTCCTCAATACCCAGGGTCCTCAACAAGCCTGCAAATGTGACAATATTACTTTAGCCTATCAAGCACATATGAATCAGAGGTATACATAGAGGAACAACTTCAGAAGAAAATCATTTTACCTAAATTTGCAGCAAAAACCACAAAGCAAGGTTTGCTACTCGATGGTTTCTGAAGTGGGAAGACAAAAAGAACAACCTGTGGTTGTGCTCAAATACAAAGGCCACATAAGCTGATAGAGGCAGATGAATGGACATTCTAGACTAGACAAACCATAATTAATACGATGACCATAATTAATACTATTGAAACAATTCAATGCATTAAAGACATGCCACTTTTGTCAAAAATACAATTAAATCTCCACTGTCAACGAACAAATCTTACAATATAATATCTTATATTTTTGGTATATTTTATTACAGTTTCGTACAATTCAATAGTAGAATGCACTTAATATATAGAAATTTGTCAAAAAAATCAATTAAATATACATTGAATGTGGATATGGCAGAAGGTAAAATATGTGTATTGTACTTCTACGAATAGTGGAATGCATTCAATATACACACAATTGTCAAAAAAACATTAAATATGCATTCTATTTGTCAACGAAATACATCCCATCATATAATATTTAATTATTTTTTAGTGGATTTCATTCAATGAAATAAGATTTGAGAAGATTTTTATAGAATTCAACAACCTTTTTACATTATGGAGGAGACAAAAAAAAATTATTGTCAATAAAATATTGCCTAATAACTAAATAAATTGAATGCAAAAATACATTTTTTGCAATGACTGTTTGTAGAAAGGACCAATAGGAAAAGAGGAAAAAAGTATTTACAAAATTTTGAAAAAAGGCGCCTTAAATTTGACTATACAAGTGCTTGAAAAATATAAAAAATACAGCCATATGATTGGCTTTCTTTAAAAAATAAATGCATTGAATGAATGCATTAGTTACTAACAAAATATAGACAAATCTGCTATATGGTTTCATAGTACTTTGAAAGCATACCTTTTTTGATCTTCAAATACTGATATCTCTGTCCTCAATACCCAAGGTCCTCAACAAGCCTGCAAATGTGACAATATTACTTTAGCCTATCAAGCACATATGAATCAGAGGTATACATAGAGGAACAACTTCAGAAGAAAATCATTTTACCTAAATCTGCAGCAAAAACCACAAAGCAAGGTTTGCTACTCGATGGTTTCTGAAGTGGGAAGACAAAAAGAACAACTTGTGGTTGTGCTCAAATACAAAGGCCACAGAAGCTGATAGAGGCAGATGAATGAACATTCTAGACTGGACAAACCATAATTAATACGATGACCATAATTAATACTATTGAAACAGTTCAATGCATTAAAGACATGCCACTTTTGTCAAAAATACAATTAAATCTCCACTGAATTAAATCTCATTTGTCAACGAACAAATCTTACAATATAATATCTTATATTTTTGGTATATTTTATTACAGTTTCGTACAATTCAATAGTAGAATGCAATTAATATATAGAAATTTGTCAAAACAAACAATTAAATATACATTGAATGTGGATATAGCAGAAGGTAAAATATGTGTATTGTACTTCTACGAATAGTGGAATGCATTCAATATACACACAATTGTCAAAAAAACATTAAATATGCATTCTATTTGTCAACGAAATACATCCCATCATATAATATTTAATTATTTTTTAGTGGATTTCATTCAATGAAATAAGATTTGAGAAGATTTTTATAGAATTCAACGACCTTTTTACATTATGGAGGAGACAAAAAAAATTATTGTTAATACAATATTGCCTAATAACTAAATAAATTAAAATGCAAAAATACATTTTTTGCAATGACTGTTTGTAGAAAGGACCAATAGGAAAAGAGGAAAAAAGTATTTACAAAATTTTAAAAAAAGGCGCCTTAAATTTGACTATACAAGTGCTTGAAAAATATAAAAAATACAACCATATGATTGGCTTTCTTTAAAAAAGAAATGCATTGAATGAATGCATTAGTTACTAACAAAATATAGACAAATCTGCTATATGATTTCATAGTACTTTGAAAGCATACCTTTTTTGATCTTCAAATACTGATATCTCTGTCCTCAATACCCAGGGTCCTCAACAAGCCTGCAAATGTGACAATATTACTTTAGCCTATCAAGCACATATGAATCAGAGGTATACATAGAGGAACAATTTCAGAATAAAATCATTTTACCTAAATCTGCAGTAAAAACCACAAAGCAAGGTTTGCTACTCGATGGTTTCTGAAGTGGGAAGACAAAAAGAACAACTTGTGGTTGTGCTCAAATACAAAGGCCACAGAAGCTGATAGAGGCAGATGAATGAACATTCTAGACTAGACAAACCATAATTAATACGATGACCATAATTAATACTATTGAAACAGTTCAATGCACTAAAGACATGCCACTTTTGTCAAAAATACAATTAAATCTCCACTGAATTAAATCTCATTTGTCAATGAACAAAGCTTACAATATAATATCTTATATTTTTGGTATATTTTATTGCAGTTTCGTACAATTCAATAGTAGAATGCACTTAATATATAGAAATTTGTCAAAAAAATCAATTAAATATACATTGAATGTGGATATGGCAGAAGGTAAAATATGTGTCTTGTACTTCTACGAATAGTGGAATGCATTCAATATACACACAATTGTCAAAAAAACATTAAATATGCATTCTATTTGTCAACGAAATACATCCCATCATATAATATTTAATTATTTTTTAGTGGATTTCATTCAATGAAATAAGATTTGAGAAGATTTTTATAGAATTCAACGACCTTTTTACATTATGGAGGAGACAAAAAAAATTATTGTCAATACAATATTGCCTAATAACTAAATAAATTAAATGCAAAAATACATTTTTTGCAATGACTGTTTGTAGAAATGACCAATAGGAAAAGAGGAAAAAAGTATTTACAAAATTTTAAAAAAAGGTGCCTTAAATTTGACTATACAAGTGCTTGAAAAATATAAAAAATACAGCCATATGATTGGCTTTCTTTAAAAAAGAAATGCATTGAATGAATGCATTAGTTACTAACAAAATATAGACAAATCTGCTATATGGTTTCATAGTACTTTGAAAGCATACCTTTTTTGATCTTCAAATACTGATATCTTTGTCCTCAATACCCAAGGTCCTCAACAAGCCTGCAAATGTGACAATATTACTTTAGCCTATCAAGCACATATGAATCAGAGGTATACGTAGAGGAACAACTTCAGAAGAATATCATTTTACCTAAATCTGCAACAAAAAACACAAAGCAAGGTTTGCTACTCGATGGTTTCTGAAGTGGGAAGCCAAAAAGAACAACCCGTGGTTGTGCTCAAATACAAAGGCCACAGAAGCTGATAGAGGCAGATGAATGAACATTCTAGACTGGACAAACCATAATTAATACGATGACCATAATTAATACTATTGAAACAGTTCAATGCATTAAAGACATGCCACTTTTGTCAAAAATACAATTAAATCTCCCACTGAATTAAATCTCATTTGTCAACGAACAAATCTTACAATATAATATCTTATATTTTTGGTATATTTTATTACAGTTTCGTACAATTCAATAGTAGAATGCACTTAATATATAGAAATTTGTCAAAAAAATCAATTAAATATACATTGAATGTGGATATGGCAGAAGGTAAAATATGTGTATTGTACTTCTACGAATAGTGGAATGCATTCAATATACACACAATTGTCAAAAAAACATTAAATATGCATTCTATTTGTCAACGAAATACATCCCATCATATAACATTTAATTATTTTTTAATGGATTTCATTCAATGAAATAAGATTTGAGAAGATTTTTATAGAATTCAATGACCTTTTTACATTATGGAGGAGACAAAAAAAATTATTGTCAATACAATATTGCCTAATAACTAAATAAATTAAAATGCAAAAATACATTTTTTGCAATGACTGTTTGTAGAAAGGACCAATAGGAAAAGAGGAAAAAAGTATTTACAGAATTTTAAAAAAAGTTGCCTTAAATTTGACTATACAAGTGCTTGAAAAATATAAAAAATGCAGCCATATGATTGGCTTTCTTTAAAAAAGAAATGCATTGAATGAATGCATTAGTTACTAACAAAATATAGACAAATCTGCTATATGGTTTCATAGTACTTTGAAAGCATACCTTTTTTGATCTTCAAATACTGATATCTCCGTCCTCAATACCCAGGGTCCTCAACAAGCCTGCAAATGTGACAATATTACTTTAGCCTATCAAGCACATATGAATCAGAGGTATACATAGAGGAACAACTTCAGAAGAAAATCATTTTACCTAAATCTGCAGCAAAAACCACAAAGCAAGGTTTGCTACTCGATGGTTTCTGAAGTGGGAAGACAAAAAGAACAACCTGTGGTTGTGCTCAAATATAAAGGCCACAGAAGCTGATAGAGGCAGATGAATGAACATTCTAGACTAGACAAACCATAATTAATACGATGACCATAATTAATACTATTGAAACAGTTCAATGCATTAAAGACATGCCACTTTTGTCAAAAATACAATTAAATCTCCACTGAATTAAATCTCATTTGTCAACGAACAAATCTTACAATATAATATCTTATATTTTTGGTATATTTTATTACAGTTTCGTACAATTCAATAGTAGAATGCACTTAATATATAGAAATTTGTCAAAAAAATCAATTAAATATACATTGAATGTGGATATGGCAGAAGGTAAAATATGTGTATTGTACTTCTACGAATAGTGGAATGCATTCAATATACACACAATTGTCAAAAAAACATTAAATATGCATTCTATTTGTCAACGAAATACATCCCATCATATAATATTTAATTATTTTTTAGTGGATTTCATTCAATGAAATAAGATTTGAGAAGATTTTTATAGAATTCAACGACGTTTTTACATTATGGAGGAGACAAAAAAAATTATTGTCAATACAATATTGCCTAATAACTAAATAAATTAAATGCAAAAATACATTTTTTGCAATGAATGTTTGTAGAAAGGACCAATAGGAAAAGAGGAAAAAAGTATTTACAGAATTTTAAAAAAAGGCGCCTTAAATTTGACTATACAAGTGCTTGAAAAATATAAAAAATACAGCCATATGATTGGCTTTCTTTAAAAAAGAAATGCATTGAATGAATGCATTAGTTATCCTGCCTATCAGCAGGAACTAATAAGACTATAGAGTACTATTATCTAATAGAATAATAGATAAATCAATTTATATACTTTATAATAAATTTAGAAAAAATATAAACATTAGAAAATTTGGTCAAGCTATTTTAATTATTGATTCTAATTGGTTGATGCTTTGACATTTAATAAATTTGGGTGAATGCATTAGTATTCATGTTGTGGCAGGAACTAATAAGGTTGGAAATGAGTTGGAACAATTTTAGTAGCACAAATAGTTTTTAGATTTTATTACAAGTAGAAAAGAAAAAGAAAAAAAGTGAAATTATTTATGCAATTGAAACAAGTCATATTCTCAATATCAATGGTTTAGAACTTTTGTTTTACTAAACGTGTCTTGTTTTTTCTACTTTTGTCTCTATGTGTTATATTCATATTTGTCTTCTTCATTATTAACATGTATGTCAATGGTCTTCGATTTTAATAATATAAGATTATCAATACTTTAGATTTTTTTGTTATTAAACGTGTCTTGTCTTTTCTACTTTTGTCGTTGTGTGCTATATTCTTCATTCTTAATATGTATGTCAATGATCTTCAATTTTAATGATATAAGATTTTCATGACTCATAATGCTTCTTCTTGTTGTTTTTGGATTCAATTGTGTGTAATATTTTTATATCTAAAAACAACAACAACAACAAGGATATTTCGTTTTGTTATTATTGGTAATTTATGTTAATGATATTTTTGTTTCTTGTGATTTATTTTAGTTATAATTAACCGATACGCTGCATTTTGTGTGAGGTTTTCAGTTGAAACTTGTCTCAAGCCAAAAAACCCTTCTGGATTCCTTAAATTGCCCTTGAAAACATGATCAAAAACCTGTATCAAGCATGCATTTAAAGATGTCATATTAATTTTATTCATTTTGTTGACTACTTGCAGTAGGATATCATATCAAATCACAATAAGATTTGGTTGTTAATGTATGAAGAAGTTGAGAAATACAACTTCAAAGATCCCAAGAACACCTGCAAGCAAAATACCTGTCACAAGAGAAGAATGGAAGCAAAAAAGCAATAATGGCTTTGAAGAAAAAGATTATCATTCAAAGAGGGAATAAATAAAGAAGTACAATACAATCCTTATAAAAGGAGATTAGCAACCCTCAAGGTGTGCAACCCTAAAGAAACCCTGAAGGGGTAATGTGTATTTAATAATTATTAAATACCTACAATATTATTAAATGGCTAAGTTTACCTTAAGTGTAGAGGATAATAAACTAATAATTAAATAAATAATTATTAGCTAATACATGATAAATCTGACACCCCCCCTTAAGATGAACTTAGGGAGTAGCTAAAAACAACTAAGGACTAAAAAATGCGTGAAAGCAACAATGGGTCTCGGTAACTAGGCCTGATGAGGTACCCAAGTACAAAAGATCTCTCACAACTGGAGAAAAGGAGAAAACCTCATGGGGAAAAATCCTCTCCTAAAGAGAGAAATACAAGTGAAGGACTAAAGAAACCTCCAAACAAGAGAATGTCCCAGAAAAAAGAAACAAAGGATGAACCTGAAGAACACCACTGAAGCATGAAGCTACAAACACTTTCGAAGAATAATTGTCGATCTAAAGAACCTCCACTGAAATAGAAGATGATCAGGTAGAGAAGATTGTAATTTGCATGAGTACCCTCAAATAACACTACTCGAATCAGATGGCAAGAAAAGGCAAACAACTGAACTCGAAGATACAGATGGCAAAAAACACCAAAGTCTAAAGAGTTGATCAATCGAAGATGGAAGGTTGCCTCCAAAAATAGGAATGAAAGAGTGTCCATATGGTAAATGATCCATCTCACTAAAATGCATAGGTAACCATCCATTGCATCCACCTAGTACATAGGAACAAATACTTAATACAAGGCTCACTCCAACGAATCAAGGAAGCATTATAACCAACAACCAATAGGAGAACCCCCCCATAATGTTGACAAGGGAGAGCTAACAGGTACACTAAAACTGAATGCCAAGAAAAATTGCATGACGAAGAACCAGGAACATCGAGAGTGCAACAGAAAGTACAAACACATATAAAGGCTAGTGTCGTGGAAGGAACACTCACTTGACACACATCATGAGGCTAATGTCGTGGAAGGAACACTCACGTGACAAAGGTAGATGGAAAACAAATGCAAACATCAACCCCCCCCATGGCACTTTATAATGGAGTGCGAGTACAATAAGGCACAAGATGTGCAAGATCCCAAGCATGCAAGGCATAGTAGCACTTTATCTCAGTGTGTTTGCAGAAAGAAAAAATGCTTACAAAAAAATGTATACAATGCTCAAAGAAGACAAAAGGCTAGAAATACATGAAGAACAACCAACAACAACTCATCCCACCCAAACAAGAAGTTTCCATAAGCTCATATGTCCAAGTAATTCACCAGAGTGTGAAAATACAAAAAACTAAAGAAAATATACTCGGAGTAAAATCTGGAAAAAGTGCATGGATGGATGTGAAGAGCTTTGAAACATCATACCAATGCCGCTGGAATTGTGAAAAAATGGAGAAACTAGCGAAAAGATATGAGCTCGGGACTGAAAATAGTACCTCTGACTTCAAATGGTTGTAGAATGTGCTAGAAGCAAAACCAGGTGATAACACCCATAAATCTGGAAAGTAGACAAAACTAGCTTTCCGATGATATCTTGTTTACCAAAAAATGATATCGTATGCCCAAATTATGGCCAAATGAAAACAAAAACACCTCTTTTAGGGCACAAAGAAGGTTCAAAGGGGGCCAATATGTTGTCCGTACCATTGACGTCAGCAGAATATTTTGATAATATTCCCTTTTCAGCCAAAAAAATCCGTTGCCTGAAAAACTCACCAAAAAAAATAGTTCCCGAAAAAAATACTGTTGGAAAATAGTACCCGGGCCGAAAAAGCCACTGGTGCAGGAAAACGGCCCTAGCCAAAAAAAAATCTAGTGGGTTGGGGGCCTAGGTGATCATGACGATTGGAAGGCGGTGACCAGGAGGTGGCTGGACAATGGCGACGATTGAAAGGCGATGGCTGGGAGGCGGTCGGTGGTGGCAGGCAGGAGGCAGCAGGTAGCAGGCGATCGAGGTTGCATGACGGGAGGGCGGCTGCAAGGGTCGTCACGGGTGGGGGCTGGAGCAAGCGATGGTAGCCGAAAGACAAGGTCGGCCGGCAGGGGGGCGTCATGGCGACGGCAGACCCGAGGCATAGGAGGTCAGAGAGCAGGGTCCATGGCCTATTGCAAGTCGTACGGACCTGTAGAGCCCCCCCCCTCTCCCCACTTTGTGCTTTTTAAAAAAAATTAAACTTAAAAAAAAAAAAAAAGGGTTTTTCACACTTTTTGTTGCATTCGGCTTGGGTATGCCGTTAAACTGCCCAAAACAAAAAAAATTATTTTATTTTTCTCGAAATCCATGCCCAAAAAAGGGCAAAAAAAAAATAAAAAATCTAGAGCCAAAGTTGTCCAAATTAGACAAATTTTATATGAAATTGGGGGTTTTGGGGTGTTCTGAGCTCAACAGTGAGGTCCGTTTGAGCCGAAAATGTCCAAAAACAAAGAAGCACCCAAGATCCAAATATAAAGCTCTAAAAAAACTTAAAACCCTAGCCTCCAAAAATCTTCTGAAAAATCAAGAATAGGCAGCATCAGATGTAGGCTCTGATACCATAAAGAAGTTGAGAAATACAACTTCAGAGATCCCAAGATCACCTGCAAACAAAATACCTATCACAAGAGAAGAATGGAGGCAAAAAAGCAATAGTGGCTCAGAAGAAAAAGATTATCATTCAAAGAGGGAATAAATAAAGAGGTATAATACAATCCTTATAAAAGGAGATTAGCAACCCTAAAGCTGTGCAACCCTAAAGAAACCCTAAAGGGATAATGTGTATTTAATAATTATTAAATACCTACAATATTATTTAATGCCTAAGTTTAGCTTTAGTGTAGAGGATAATAGACTAATAATTAAATAAATAATTATTAGCTAATACATGATAACTCTAACAATGCATTCTTTGCACTTGGATAAAAATCAAATAATTCATAAAAAAATCAGATAATATTTTCTCACATAAATTTTCTTTTACTGCAATTGTAAATGCATTTATGCATCAACATTAATGCATATTTGCATCACAGTGTAGATCATCACCCACTCTGTCTATAAATAGAAAGAGTATTGCAAGAAATATTTTAGCTACATCAAATTACCTATTGGAGGTAGATTTCTCAAAGAGCATGATTGAAAGCAAACTTCTTAGAGAGCACAACAATGGTTGGAGTAAATCTATAGTACTTTTTTGTAAACTCTGCCCATTTTTCCTCATCTACATATTCTGGTACAACAATGCTGAAATACCCAGATCTGAGCTCTAAGTAATTGTATATTGTTCCCCTTTTTATATGATGTGTTCTCTTTGCTTCTTTATTAGCTCATTAATGCATTTTTTTTTACATTCATTCTACATTATGAAGAATCTGTATGTTAAATCACATCAACAATAAACAAAGAAAAATAGGTCCGAGATTTAATTTTGAAAAACTATAACCATAAAACAAAAAAAAAGAAACTTCCTCTCCAAATTTGCTGAAGAATGATCTATGTCCATGCCTATGAGCTTAGCATACACATATGCTAAGCTAAAACATGAGAAGAACAGTGCAAGTTAGGCATTGTTATCTAACAAAGTCCAGATACCTTGTGGTAGGTAATGTTTGTGACTTTACATCCTACCTTGCTAATCAAATATAAGTCTATTAAAATTTAACTTCATTTCAAATTCAACATTGTTATTAGGATATCCTTGAGACATTGAAATTTCACACCAGATGCCATGAGTTAGATCAAGATTCTTGTATAATTTATTGCACTTTAGCTTCTCAATAGCCTCCTCATCTTCCCCCACAAAAAGTAAGGCAATAGATGAACAAAAAATGATCTCTAGGCAAGCTTTCACATTAGATTAGTATACTTAAATTTGTCAGATTTGTGAACATGCTATGAGAAAGCTAAAAAATAACGAAAGATATATCAATATTTCTTCCAATGGTATTAGCCGTCATTTGGCGAACAAAGAAGACTATGTAGTTGCTTATGAGTAGGACCCTCTCAACCACTACATGGCTTACAAACTCCACCAAACCATACCCCTAGCTCGACTTTGCAATAACATGCCTTCTTCGACAAGGTTGTCCTTGTAAAGCCTTATATGTTGGTCTTGTCTATATTTTTGGTTAGGGTGTCATTGATAATCCTCCAAACACTAACCCTTATAGACCTTGCAAAGCAAGCCCAGTCTTAAACAACACACACTAAGAAGCATATTAAGTCTAGAGAGTGTTAGTCAACTCTGAGTGAATAACACATTTAAGCTTAGAAGTGTATTCGTAATGTGATCATATAAATTAAGAAACATAATAAGTCTAAAAAATGTTAGTCAACTCTGAGTGTTTAACACTTTTAAGCTTAGATTTGTAAATTTAATGTGTGATGTTTAAGCCGCTCCACAAAACAATAAGAAGATATTTGCTTGACTCATGTCTAACGGTTCAGATATACATTCTACTCATTTTGCAATGAGCTCCTACCGTCTATTATCGTAGATCGATAAACCGTAACACACGTCAAACATAGCTAACTCCATTTTTTTTTATATGCCGATAGAAGTGCATTAGCAAGCATCCCACAATATGAAAAAATTATGAGGTGGCAGGGTAATCCCTTACATCCCTTTCGATTATGTTTAGTCTTATTTTGATATCCTAAATTTGAATCGCTTTGAACTTTTCCAATCCTTTTTTAAATTCTAAAATTTAGGGAACCCTTGTTATTATGTTGATGTTCCTCACCAAGATTTCTAGCTATAGCAGCAAATATGCCAATGAATTAAACATATGTTATAGTTGAAGATCATTTGAGAAGTATATTTGAGTGAACTGGGATCCAATTAAGAACATAGGTACATTGAAATTATTTTTTAGCAATATTGTTTTCAATACTTCATTACAAAGTCGACACCATACTACCAAAAAAAATCACAAACTTAGAACCATGTCTTCTATTTCGCAACCTTTGAGAATCCAAACATGAGTTTTCTGATTAAAAGGATGACAAGGTTAATATGTTTGACATTATGCTTATCAACTTACATTTCATTAATAATCTACAAGGTCTTTTTAACAATCCACTTTGAACATGGCTTGCAATCAATGCAGTTCACAAGACCACATTTCTTTGATATAACATTTCAAATACAGTTTTCAAATTGATGCAATATGAAAAAATATCATTAAGTATAGTTTGTAGTGTAGCAACAAAAATTGTTTGGGGAAAACATTGACAAACCAAAAGTATAAGATTTTTTGAAAAAAAATCAAGAAAAAAACGGATTTAAAAAAACATAAAAAAAATTGTAGTAGAGAGACAAAAACTATTTTTTTTAAAACTTAAGGGCATTTCCATAGCATAGAGATATAGAGAGCAAATAAAATAGAGTTTAACCCATGCATTGTACACTAGCAGTTGCATGTGAAGCGTGCGCAACGAGGAGCCGATAGGCCTTTTTTTTTTTTTGGAAGTAGAATTAGGGGTGTGAGAAGCAAAAGAGCAATGCAATATTGATAAAAGATTGTTAAGGACCAGGGGTGACGCAGAATGTGAGATTCAAAGATGAATGAAAATTTATTTAATTTTATTTGGTTTTTATTATGTTGAATGGAGATAATTAAATCTAGAAGATATATATATATATATATATATATATATATATATATATATATATATATATATATATACACATGTACATGTATGTATATACATACATTATATACATACACACATGTACATGTATGTATATACATACATTATATACATACATTATATACATACATTATATGCATACATGTATATATATATATATATATATATATATATATATATACATGTACATATATATATAATAATAATATATTGAGTAGAATAAGGAAAAATAAGAATATATTTAATAAGTATATGTGTGTGTGTATGTATATGTATATATGTAGATATATACATATATATAATTATATTATTTAAATACTTTTGTATATATGTGTGTGTGTGTACACACACACACACACACACACACACACACACACACACACACACACACACACACACACACACACACACACACACACACACACACACACACACACACACACACTTTGAGTAGAATAAGGAAAAATAAGAATATATTTAATAAGTATATGTGTGTGTGTATGTATATGTATATATGTAGATATATACATATATATAATTATATTATTTAAATACTTTTGTATATATGTGTGTGTGTGTACACACACACACACACACACACACACACACACACACACACACACACACTTTGAGTAGAATAAGGAAAAATAAGAATATATTTAATAAGTGTTTG